>NC_041393.1:218955849-218974123 GCF_002162155.2 Triticum dicoccoides | reverse complement strand
GCTGGCGGAAGCGCGGGCGGCGGCGGCAGACCGGGGCGGCGGAGCAGCGGCGTAGGATCGCGGCGGCGGCGGCGGCACGAGGTGGCGGCGGCGGCGGGCGGCGGCGGCGGCGGAGGCGATGGGATCGCGGCAGCGGCACGGGTTAGGGTTAGGATCGTAGCTCTGATACCATGTTGGAAACGATTGTTTTGGCAATGCTTCTCGATGTATTGATCGGTGCAAAGCGCACGTATATATGGAGTACAAAGTGGGTCACAACCTCAATTATACAAAGACTAGGAGGTGGGCCAGACTATACAATAGACATGTACAAACCATATATTCAACACACCCTTACAAAAATCCTAGAGTTGCCCCCGTAATTTGCATATTGTGTCTTTCTTCTCCGAAAAGGAAAGATTAACCTGCACATTTTGTAGGATAGATAAATATGGTAATTCCATTCTCATAGTACGTACTCCGAAAAAGTTGCAAGCTAAAAGGGATACGCACTGACACTCACTGTTGGTAGAGTGGGCACGGGACATAAGCTGGGCCGTGGTGGCGCGATCAACAGAGGATCCGGCCGGAGGGCAGACAGAGCGGGTTCAAGGTATAATCATAAACTGCGTACAGTGAGCCCATTTAATTGGAATAGTAGCCAGAGAACAAGGGGCTGGTGGTGTGATGCACACATAGTGTTGTGGTTGCACGGGAGGGGCAGACTGGATCGATGGCATTCAAGTTGGGGCCACGGCCATCCATCAGAGAGACCGAAAAGTAGTATTAGTAGGGGCACTATACACTATACACTGTAGTACGACTTGCACAAACGATTAAAGCCACGCATCCAAAACATTCCTCTCATCGAGCCTTATAACTTTCAAGAACTTCTCAACCAATACCCAACGCATTGTCGCTCTCCCTCTCGTTGATTAATTTGGTATCAGTTCGTCGATCGTTTTAATCAAGCGAGTGATCGCATTTCCATTTGAATTCATGCATGCATGTAACCGTAAATTATTTCTAGACTTGGCGGGGCCGGCATAGTGTGACTGTCCCCATCGATCGACCTCGCGGTCGGGTGTACCACATAAGCCTGTTGTGATGTGAGCTTTCTGCCGTGTTTCATCCAGTGCAGGAGTTAATGGCCGTCGATCACTTGATGGCCATGTCGTTCGACCCGACGATGATATCGCGCGGCTAGTGGTTATATATGTATGTCTTCGAGGTGGGTAAATATTGTGATGTCCATGATGAGATCGACCACCCGTTCACGCGAGCACATAGGATCGCGTGGGCAAGCAGCAAGCAAACTCGCGTATCTGGACCCGTATGAGCAGCCATACACTGTTTGCTCACCACATGCACTAGTAATCATCGCCGTGCACATGTGCATGCATTTTCCTCAAGAGATAAATATACTACCAATACCAAGTATGATGTATTTCAACAGGGTAGCTGATTTTATAGCTGGTCCTATAGTTCAACACGTATTTTTTTCTCAAGAGAAAAAACCACACAATCTCTCATCGCCTTCGGGCGCCGGGTCCAGACGGAAAACAAGAAGAAACCCAACGCGACCCCTCCCAGACCCAAGCCCAATAGACGTGGGAAGAGAGCCATGATTCCTGCCAGGGTTTCGAGCTAATCTCGGCCGGCAACACGGCACGGCACGGATGTGCCCCCTCCTCACTCATACGAGACACATGCCCACGGTGCCCACAACCCAAACGCGCAGCAACGCCGGCCTTCTTCCAGCCTTCCCTCCGGAAAATTCAAGACGCAGCTAGCTAAGTCAGTAGGTGAGGGCGATAAATGCCGGAGCACAGATGCTTCGATTTAACACGTCGAAGCAGCGCCTACGCCGGGCAGGCAGCAATGATACCGTCCAGGAAGACAATAGCTACTATCATCAACAGTGTGAGCTACAGCAACAGCAGCAGACAAAAGGAACAAGGTACGCAAGTACACGGGCGAGCGCGTTATGACTGACCCAGCGCCGTCGATCCCAACTTCCAAAATGATACACCAGCGCTGCCCCGTGTCCGTTGGCAGAAATAATGGGCAGATCATACACCGTGCACAAGAATGTTATTCAGGAATTGGGCAGTGGGAGGCACTTGACACTCGCATTGCAACACAAAAACGTTCAAGCCCAAATGATAAAAATTACATTACAGTTTGATCCATTACAGTTTGATCCATCCCCAGGGCCGTGGCGAAAACGTCGAGAACGGAATGGACAGTGTCAATTGGGTTTCTTCATGTCATCAGTAGCTTGTCAGCGGCATATCGGTCTACATCTGGCAGCAGAAAATTCCTCTGCGGAGAACTGGGGCTGTGTGGCTCCTAGACCACGGGCGTGACTGAATGAATAAACAGCAGAGAGTGCTCTCCAACTGTAACAGCAAGCATGGGCGTGGCTAGTGTGACCAGTGTATAGAACTAAACAGAATTATCCACGCAACAATGCTCGTGGCGATTTTAACGGCCAATATCTCAACGCCAAGAATCACTTTGTTTCAGCATCCGAGACCTTTCAGTATATTCCCCAACTCACTGGTAACGTCTGGGATACTTGCATATGATCCAGGGAGATTTATGGCATGATATTCTAACGACTTCCAGTGTGAGATCAAGCCAAAATGTGGGCGTCGATAGAAGCTGCTGATTATCTCAAGAACTTTTGTGTCTGACGTGGCTGAAACCAGGTGTGTCAGACCAGCCCCATGAGCCCCTATTATGACTGAAGCTTCCAGGATAGCCTGGAGTTGCTCCTTCATGCTCATGTGTGCAAAAAGACCATTCACGACGTTTATTTTGCACTTCTGACCTTTTGCCCACTTCTCAACTGCATCGAATACCTCCTGCTCATTGCTCAGCCTAGATTCAACCTTTCCACTGTGACGTGGGTGGGCCAAGTAGTCTTCTCTCCGAACAAAGAGAATGTTGAGTCCGTTTGATGTTTTTTTAGGCGGCACGATCCCATCCTCCAAAAGATCAAAAGAAGCTATAATCATCTCCCCAAATTCAGACAACCGTGCAGTTTTCTGGTGGTCTGGTTTATTTCTAAGGGACTGAGCAGGGGCTCCTTCACAGCTGAAGCTTTCACTAAGCCCCTTAAATAGAGCAGTCTCATAGCCCAATGGTGAAAGAACTGCATGCCGGAAACAAACAGGGCCAGAGAAGCTCTTGGCATAGGTCACATTCGAAAAAAGTGCTTCCCATGTTTGCTCCAGTGGTGCCTGCGGATATCAGGTCATATCTGTTACAGACAAGCATATGCATGGGGAAAACAAATGAATCATTGGACAAGAATGATTTCACTCCTTAACTAGCAGATAAAATACAATCGAAACTCACAAAGTATGCAAGTAGTTGATATCAATACTGTTGACGTATAAATGCATGGCCCACCTTTCCCATCAGCTTGAGCTTTTGGGTGAACTGGATGGTGTGTGCGGTTCTACATGCTATCGGAGCCAAGAGGTCTTGAGTTCAAGACCCGGCTGGCGCAATTTAAAAATAAAAAGTTAAAATTGCAGACCACTTTCAGTCCATGTTTAGGCCTGAGGGAGGCACACGTGAGGGGGAGTGTTGACGTATAAATGCATAGCCCACCTTTCCCTGCCCTATCAGCTTGAGCTTTTGGGTCAACTAGCTGGTGCGTGCAGTTCTACAAATACAATGGCAGAACTGAGCAGATGGATGCTCATGTTCTTGTGTTGAATGGGAAACATAAGTTACTTTTGGTAGGAAGGAAATCATACTGTAAATATAATGCTAACACTGCTGGACATCTTATAAACAGAACTACCATTATTCTTCACCATCCTACCCTATCTTCAAATGTTCTGATAAGGAGTTACAAACAGAACACACCCACATCAACTATCAAAAGTATGGCACTGTTCTAACTATTCCATGAACAGGTGGTGACGTGGTGAGATGATTGATGAGACATGCCACAAAATGGTTAGCTCTGGTTGACCGATTTTGGTAAGCTTAACTCATTAGAGTCAAAACTCAAACTCTGCCCAGTGTTCCATTCTTTCTTCAAATTTTACTGCATGCAGTACTTAAGTATAGTAGTTACCATAAACCGCACTTTAAGCTGCATATGATAATTCTGAACAAAGAGAATAACATGATAGAACAATTGAAAATGCAAGCTCAGGCAGACGTGGAGGCATAGAGCTGTATGAATGGCAGAACTTTGGATCAGGTGTCAGGACAGAGTTCTCAGGAATTTGTATCTGTAGGAGATGTAGAACAGAAATGATAAGAGAAAGGGAAAGGATTTGGAGGAGTTTTAGATTGCAATGATCTCCTAACAGGGGCAGCAGATATGGTCCCAAACACCAAACGAGCAAAGATATCTATGTGAATATGAACAAACTAACAAACTACAGATCAGGCACATAACTCTCAAGTTGATACTTTACCACCCAAACTACTGTCGAAACATACTAATTAATCATAACTAATGCAACATATCTCATGTAATGTACCAAGAGTCATAAGCAAGTACAGTACATACCTTGCAATGCCCATCCACGAAAACAACATTAGGACGATCAGGTAAATTTGTGACTCTGGAACTAACATATGCACTGTACCAGTCTGTAATTGTGTGGAAAAGGTTTGCATACTCAAATCGTGTGACCAGAAGTGTCGGTTCTTCAATCCACTGCACCAAGTGTTACAACACAGTCACTAAGCAATTAGAGAAATTAGGAAGAATTCAAGAATTTATTCAAAATAATACAATCGAATAAGTACTGCCATATAATAGTCACAATCATGAAATAAAGTAAATATCTGCTTGTCAACAAGTTCATGTGCTTCTTCATGAAGAGTATAACACAAAGAGAGCCATTACATTGGTAAAATTTAATACCATGGAAATATGGCACCACTAGTTTTTTTAACCATTCCTTGATACTATTAAAGTGCGCCGACGTGCATCACTGGTATATTAGCATAATTGAAGCATAAACTGTGCTGCACCCAGTTTTACAACAAAAAAATTGCAATAAACTGAAACTGAACCAAATAGCGAAGAGAATAACCACGATATTTATATATGCTAATAGTAGAACTAGGCTCTTACTTAGTACCCATTCAACCTGAGAACAGAAAGGAAAAGGTAAAACTCCTCACACTGATTATAAAAACACTAACACATGTAACAGTTCGATTGCTCAGTGATAACATCTCGGATTACTCCCTCCAATTTACTTTTTGGCACATAGGCTTACAACTCCATGGAAGATAGGAATTTGAAACTACTGATTGCAGCTTCCCAGACTATATGTTTGTTATGTTTGTATAACCCCAAGGTTCAACCTCTTACTCCATGACAAAAATAAATGGCATTTTAAAGATAAAATGCAATAACTAAAAAACTTGTTAGCTGCAACTGCAATGTGTCATTATTTGTTTAAATGTGAATGAGTGTAGGTCTATATACAGCCTGCTATGATTCACTACTTTCATATCGTCATTCATTCCTATCTAATACGTGGCATGTACAGAGAGACACAGACGCTTCCTAAATTGCTTGAGGAAGTAAACTTTGGCATCAATGCACATGTGTAAGCCAAATAATCCAAATTTGCTGAAGACTAGTTTGTATGCAGTTACCAAATAGGGGCTCTAAGCACATCACGAAACATCGCAATTCAATATGAGTGACCTATTTGAACTACGACACAACATAGTCGCTTGAACCCAATTGTTGGTTTCTTGAATTACCTTTAATTCATGTAAAGTCTTTTTTGAACTTCCCACAAATTATTCGTTCTACTTATTTCACACAGTCTGCATCTAGCACAGATGGCAATTTCCTTTATTTGTATGTTTCTTCTTATTACTGGCATGTATGCAGTAATTATGGGATTACCTTTTTTATTTCACATCTAGTCGTAATTATTCTTGCCATTTAAGAGGTCTAATTTACATTTAATGTAAAAATGAGTTCGCATCATACAGGGGAGAGAATACACATCACTCATGATATCTGATACTGAATTCGCAGCATTTAAGATTTAGGATTCCAAATACGATTTGTTGTCAGAGGTTGCTGGCAGTTGCTGGCAGTTACTGTTGAGGGACTATGGCTTAGATCCTTTTCTTTTGTTATGCAGTATACACAGTTATACACAACTAGCACATATACCCGTGCGTTGCAACGGGAGATATAGTGACGTATCCACCGAAATATCTAGCAACATGTCCAAAGAACATCTCAATGATGCCACCCGGCAACGGCAGGAAGGCGCGCACCAAGGTCTAGTAATACTTCATATCAATTGTACGAGTGTGGCCAATTCACACGAATTCAGGTGGGTGAGATTAGTTAGTGTGGGCCCCACAGTTGAATTAGGAGGGTGTTTAGTCAGTTTGGGCCCACCCTTGAATTCACCGAGGAGAGAAATTAATTAGGGTGAGGAGAGATTTACGTGGCTTCGTCCCCAGATGCGTTGCGGAGCGTTACAACGCTTGCAGGCGAGGAAGTCTTTTCCCAGTTGTACATTAAGAGGCATGCTACATATACAATGCTTTTGAGACGATTTTTATACGACGATTCTGATCTTAAAAGGCCCTCTAATTTTTAAATCTTAAAGGCATTATTTGTAAGCTGTCGTGAAAAAATCTCACTAAGCATTAGAAATAATGAATTATAACTCTTTTGCATTTGAACAAACAATCCCTAGTTCTTTACAAAAAATCCTTTGCACCTATCTCAATAAACACAACTCATGACCCTCCAGAGGTCTATGTGCTCCAGTTGAAATCATACTTCTTCCCATCCTCATCAATAGTGGCCACGGTGTCTCATCCTCTGAAGGCAATGCGTTCGAACATGACCAATTCGAACACGGTGATCTCAACCTCTACATGACACACCTGCAATTGAGATACGCCAGCGCAAGGGAGTGTTTATACTTTGAAAACTAATCCCGTCGAGTTGGCCATGAGGGACACTCTCCGTGAGCTACACCCTACACGTACCACTTAGGATGGTGATAATTTCTGATGTCATGAAGCCATCAGCTCCTCCATGAAATAAGTTGTCATCTTTTTGGATTTCTTCTCAAGTCAGAATGCTTGAGAAAAAAATGGTAAGTAACGCTAGACAGAATATTTGGTCGAACCAGCCCATTCAAGTGGTCGAGACATCAAAATTCTGTGTTGGTCGAGACTACACAGAATTATTTGGATTTCTTCTCAAATAAGTTTCCCTCCGAGTAACGCTACACAGAATTGTTGGTCGAGACTAACACCAGCCCATTCAAGTACATTTGATCTCCACCCTTCAAATTACGCATCTTGCATGGCAGCCCTCAATTCCCTTTAATGTTGATTCCTTCTTAAATCATGCATGACAGCCCTCAATTCCCGTTTAACGCTGATTCCTTCTTAAATAATTCCGCAATCCCTCTCCTTTTATTAATGATAAGGTCTTTCCCTCCGCTTAATTAGGGCAATATATGTTGGGTCTCTCTCCCATTAATTTCATCTTTGAAAGAATCCTTGATTCGAGGCTGCTTATTGTCTTGAGCTGACAAACATATTTAAACTGGTGGGATTTTGTAAAGAAAAACGATATGGGATTATCTTGTGAACAGTTCGTGAGATTAGGATTAGGAGTTTGATCGAGCAATTATTTCTACTGTATTTTTGGGCCACGTCGCAGAGGATGGATGGATGGACTGAGGCCCAAAATAGATCAACCTAGAAATTCTGCTAGACGGGCGAAGCGGATTAACATAGGAAAATTCGGCTGATAGTGATAGATAATGGGCGCTAGTTCAGCTGGTAGTTGCGGGTTGTTTCTTGCATGATGTTTTGTGTTCGATCCCTGCGAGGACCGTTGGCTTTATTTTTTTAGCTGCAGTATATGCTCGCCGATCGTATCCTTCTCATGTGTCTTAAATGGGCCAGGATATGTGGGCGACGCACGAGCTCAGCCCAAGCAGTGCAAACGCGAGCGATCGCTGGTGGAGGTCCATGTAAAACGAACCAGGTCGGACGGACGAACGTGCTATTAGTACCACCCTGTTTATATTACGATTTTATCCATACAAACTGTAAAAACGTATTATGACATGAGAAGAAAGCGTATTGTGACGGTGAACCCGGAGACCCAATCCGTGCTTTATTATTAGGGAGAGATTTAGCCACCATCCACCACTCATCCCATAAGCACGAGTGGAGTGAAAAGAGGTAGATATTATGTGAGCCGGAGTAAGATTGCAAAGCCTTTTTTTGCAGATAGGAATATCCTAGCTATCCTCTAATTCCTCACAATTTACCCTTTGTTTAGGAAACTGATAAATAAAGGAAACTAATACTAGCAAAGATAGCTAATCCAGCAGATTCAATTAATTCCGTACTCTTCAATTTTGTGAAATTACTTTCTACTAGGAAGATAGATTGTGCAATAATTCACTTCCGATCAATCACCAAACATACCTTATCAGTTATAGGTTGCTGAAACAAAGTCAGTTATCACGGAAAGGAATACCTGGGAGCAGTGGAGCTCACCGGGCGGCACGACACGCGCGGAGTCGAGCAGCGCTCTCATGGTGTGCATCCCGATCCCGTTGGTGGGCACGTGGGCGTCGAGGAACCCCGGCTCGACCAAGGGCCCCCTCCTCCCCGCCGCCGCCCCCTCCACCACCAGCGCACCGGATTCGTACCTGGGCAGCTCCTCCTCCTCCTTGCGGCCCATCACCTGGTCGATCGGCTCGCCGCCGCGCGACATCGCGATGAGCGCCGGGTCGAGCCGCACTCGCGCGCCCTCGCAGATCGAGCTGCCCAGAGTCTCGCTGTGGTGGCATCGGAACCACCCGCCGCCCCCACGCCCCTCCGGAAGGACTTCCACGAGATGGGAGAAGCCGTTCCCGAAGTAGGCCTCGCAGGAGCGCGGCGTCAGCGATGGGTCGGCAGTCCAGGGGAGGAAGGACGGGAGGCGCGGCCACGGCTTCTGGAAAGACGGCTCTCGGACTCTCTCATGGGTCTGAGCTTCGGGGTTGGCGGGGTTTGGGGGAGGATGGTTGGACTGGAGGAGGAGGTAGAGCGCGAAGGAGACGGCGTGGACGGCGAACACGATGACGAGGATGCACGGGACGAGACGGCGGAGCCTCTGGCCGTGGTTTTGGTGGTGGTTGCGCCCGGCCATCATCGCCGGTCGCCGGAGTGTGCTCCGCGCCGTCGGGGTTCCGTAGATCCGGGGCCCCTGTGGACTCGAAGACGATGGAGGGGAAGAGGAAGCCGTTACGCGTGGTGGGCAGGATCAGACGGTTGCTGGCGCGGTTGGTCATTCTCTGAACGGCCTCGATCCGGTGACACATTCTCCTTTTGCCTTTTGGGTCTCCGCCTTTACCAGTCGCAGGTGAGCTGTCGCCGGAGACATCGCATCGCCACAGCGGTGGGCTGACCGGCGTGCCTTCTTGCCAATCGAGGCGCGCGACCTGCCGGTCCTGGATACGGCGGAGTGCTGTCGGAGCACGGCGTACCTGGCCAGGATGCCGCCTAGCCGTCGGCATGTGAAGAGCGCCGCTGGACAAGTATGTATGTGTCAATTCCACTGCTCCGCAACGTTCCTCCTAGAATTTTTCATTTGCTCACTTCGTAAAAGACTGGGAAGATAATTTTCGTTTAAGGTTCAGTTGTGCAAGAACACATATATTAGATTCAGATTGGTACAGTTGGGTTTACAACTTAAATGGAAGAGGTGACTTAAATCTTTGCATGTGGCAGCCAAATACCAGTAGTAGCAATATGAAGCAACTATTCTTAAAGAGTTTGCATGATTTACATAATTTTATTAGGCTAATGATTCGAGCTGGGTGACCGACCACAGCATATGCCGGTTGCCCCATGCATCGTCGGATCCGTGTTGATCCGTCGCTACGCACTACGCCACATCGCTTGTTCGCACAGCTCCCGTCCATGGCCACATGTGCATCGGGGCCCACCACACCACCTGCCCTCCTTGATCTACCTTATCCTTTCATGCGTTTTCACCGCGTCTTTGGCACCCCACGTGTCTTCCTCCTACGTCTTTGGCACCCAATGCACAACGTCTCGTCGAAGATAGCCGCCGGCAACCCAGGGTCAACCTCCTTGTGCGCGGCCGCCCTGCCATGGGAGGCACTCATCCTCGTTGAAAAGGATTAAAGAGCTCCTGGCAACTCCTCTCCCTGACGGTTGTGGCAGCATTGGCACGCGGCGGTGCCGTGAACTACGACAATGGTGGTGCTACAAGTAACAGATGTCAACACCGTGACCTGACAATGCACGCTGCTGCAACCACCCACACTGGGAGAGTTGTGACCGGTCGTGCATGGCGCTGCGTCAGCCCACACGGGGAGTTGTGACCGGCAATGCGAGAAGTTGCGAACCAGTGGTGCGCGGTGCTGCGACCGCCTGCACCGGAAGCTGCAAACCAGTGTCTGACTTGCTAGACTCAACGTGGACAAATTCTGGAACCATGGGGTGTGTGACATGCTTGGGAACCGGCCCCCGATGCCCGACATGCTGGAACCGGTGGTGCATGGTGCTGCGACCACATGCACCGGAAACTGCAACCCCTGTGTCCAACTTGCGGGAATCGGTGCTAGGCGAATGATGGAACTGGTGCCCGACATCCTGGAATGGGCGCCCGGCAATGCTAGAACCGTTTGGTAGTGTTGGTCAGAGTACAGCTCCCATAGTGGAGCGGTACTATCGCCCAACAAAGTGGCACTACCGGGTGTACTTTTTCAGCACTTGGTAGAATTTTGTTCTCTCCTTGAGACAGATAGAAAGATGATGTTGGTGCAATATAAATTTTGTGTACGTGATTTGGTTCCACCTGTACCTCCCAAAGCAGACCCTTTCTTAATAGTACGGATTTCCTAAAGAAATAAAAGTGTCTGAAACACCGTCTTTGATCTTTTCCTTTCAGAGGGGTACCTAACTATCTTGTGCCATTAGAATATGCATGTGTAACTCAAGCACACAGTTAGTGTGCAGATTTCGTTGTCATCAACACCAAAACACTTAGGGAGGGAAATGCCCTTTCAGTCGGCGTTCGCAGGAGCTGGGGCTGCTATCCACGGTCGCGCGGGCAGGGAGTCGACAGTGGATGAGGGCGCCAGGCAGAGGGTCCCCGCAACTTCTCCCACCAGATCTGAAGAGGGTAGCCTCACTGCATTGCGTTGGTTGCTTCACTTCTAGTCTAGCCAGATCTGGTGTTTGGCTAGGTGGATGAGGGGTCGGGAGCTCTGGACCAGTGGAAGCTCTTGGCTAGCGGTAGTAGCCACATTGTCGGCAACGTCCTAGGCGCCTATTCCCTTCTTGGAGGCGAAGTTGAGCTTCAGCTCCCCCTCTCCTTGTCCTGCACCCGAGTGAAAACCTTCAATCCTCTGATTGGACGGCAGAGGCGCCGTTTTGGGTCTGTGGGGAGGTGTGGGCAGCGGCGTGCTTGGTGTGCTCCTGATGGCGGCTTGTTCCTTTCTTCGTGGTGGCGCATAGCCGTGGAGGGTCGGCTTTCTCCTCAAGCCGCCGTTTTCTCTACTGTGTGGTCATGTCTGTCCGGCGGGTTGACACCCTCAAGTATGGGCGAGAGGGGATTGGGATCCCCTCTATGGCGAGTGCGGTGGGACAACGTGATGAGGGTCGGTGGGCTTGGCAAGTTTTTACCCCTCCCGGTGGATGCATTGCTCATTTCCTTTGTCATGTCTTCTTGGGGTCCCCTTCAGAGGTGGAGGCGGTTAGCGCTTCATCTTTTCTTTGCCAACAGTGAGCATTCAAAGGCGAGGTCCTTCCCAACGGCATGACCCCCCTCAAGACTTATGCTAGGCCATCAAGTTGTAGTCATTTTCTTCTCTTTTCGTACCTTTTAGTTTTTCTTCATGTCCGTGTATCAGTCATTTGGGTTTGCATCACCGTGTTTTGTTACTTTTGTATGTTGTGGCTCGTTGTGTTCCTGGTTGGTTGATGGCTTTGTTAATTCAAAGTCAGGCTCGCCTTGAGCCTTCGCTCTAGAAAAAGCATGCCGCATCCCAAAGGCACAACAAGAGTCCGAAAGTGCTCGATGGCATCAACTACATATCTGGATCACATTGTAATCTTATAATCGGGGGTATACTAAGTCGTGCTTGAACTTGCTTCCTCATGTGGAAACATTGTAAAGATTACCTCTTTTCTGCTCCAGTACCCCTCGCATGCATGCTTATAGAATAAGGAATGTCCGGTTGCTTCTATCCGCCGGGTACCCCTCATAAGTATGGCCTCCACAAATTATCATAAATCTCTCTTGCATAAGATATCGCCCAGTAACCGGCTAACATTGTTGTGAAGGTATGCCAAATTTATGAAGGGTACCTGGCTGAGAGAAGCAATCGGATATTGTCACTCTCCATGCATGCATGCGAGAGATATTGAAGCACAAAAGAGGTAACAGTTGCAAGGTTCTCCACTTGAGGACACAAGTTCTAACAGGACCGAGTATAAACCCGATTAGATTACAGTGTGATCCAGATATTGTAGTGTAATGATGTCGAGTCCCTTCTCGATGCTTGATATACTTGTCGGATGTGGCGTACTCACATGCTTTCATCAATAGTATTAGTGAATTTTACGTACTTCCCTAAATCCAAGTTCACGACACTATAGTTGCAAGTATTAAAGAGCTACCTTTATGTTCAGTTTAGTTTTATAGGAAAGAAACTCAATTTACGTGCAAGGTGACTAGTCTTCAGAAACTCATCGGTCCCATTTAATCGACTTTTTGGAATGTGACGAACTAACATATTCCACATTATTTGCAGTGATAGGATGGTCCAACAAGTGACATATTAATTTACTTATATCCAGAAACTAACGGTGTAGGTTTGCTGCTTTCCAACAGTTCTGACTTTTCAAGATTGCAGGGAGCATTCTTTGTACTTCAACTTTTTGTTAGGATGTAATGCATACAATCAATCTCTCTGCAAATAACAGTGGTATAGACTCCAGAGTGTAGTTATTTGAGTGGAAACTCTCTCCATACCATGTTAACCCGTGTTATGCAAGTCAGTATTCCACTTAAATTCTACGGTAAAACCAGCGTCGTAACATTGCAGGTACCTAAAAGATACAGTACTAACGTAGGAACAGATGTTAACTGATCCAACGATGTGGAACAGCTTTGTACTCTTCTTTCCTGATGTGCTCTTTTGTAGAGATAGCACGCTGACTAGACTTTCCAGGGAATCATCAACATATTTCCCCAAGGGTGTCACAGAACTGTAGAGCGTAGAGCGTTCATCCAAGAGATTTTCAATCAATAGTGCATATGTGCAGGTTAGAATCAGCAAAACAAGTGTAGATCCCAACAAAAACTGACTTTTCAGTCGAACAGAGCACTAGCAACAACAACCATGTAGGCCATATAAGGAAAAAATAAACACCAACCATGTAACAGAGTTTGTTACTGTAACTTATTTTGCAGCTTCTGCAAATCCAATGATTGTGATGTTTGTAGCGGCTCCCGTCTCCAGATGTCAAAATCTACAATTTCTATTTATTTGCACCATATGAGAGGGACACAAATATATAAAACAAAACAGTTAGGGCTCATTTGGTAGGCTGGGGAATATTTCCCAGGGAAGCAAATCCCATCGGGGATAGGTGGAGAGATGGGGAAAATTCTTCTGGTGTGCTGAGATCGGGATTTTCTACCCAGGGAAATTAAGGGGATCCCGGGTGGATCTCGACTTACCAAACGAGCCCTTAATAGTTGATGGTACTTATCACCACAGGTTAGATTGACAACGTCAGGTTTTTCATCTTTCCTGAACCACCACATATTCTGGTTGATATTCAACGTCTCTGAAGCATCTGATTACATATTCTGTGAAGAACAACCGGCTACTCCAAGTGGAGTGGATAAGGCCTGTCTGTTCTTCACTCATACGATGGATAAGTATAATTTCGCCCCTAATGATTGTGTTCCCTGCCGCTTCCAAATACAACAGGCGTTTATTTTGAAGATGAGGTTCCAGTCTTCAGATGTCAAAATCTAGAATGTGTTTCATCAGCTTGGCTTTCGGATTTCTGTCGTTCTTTGAATTATTGAAGCTTACCTGATAGACATAGTTGCCCATACAAAAATATGTTCACATTGGGCATATTTCGAATACATATATTTACACAGACACACCTTGTACAAAACCGTTTGCTTAATCCTATGCAAAGTTACAAACCATATCCCGAACCAGCAGCAAGGTGCAGTCATGAGTCATGACATGCTGAAACTGATGTTCAACCTCAGTATCCTGCCAGACCAAGGTTGAAAGGTTCCAGAACTTGCATCCATGATCCATGTCCCTAGCTAGGACTTGTTGTCCATGCCAAAAATCACTGACCCTGCATGATCAAATTAACAGTTGAAAAATGTAAGAGAGGCATCATCACTTAGTTACCGATGGACGACTAATTCCTCATGGTGCTTGGTGCAGGAAGCGTTGTTAATAACCTAGTGTTGGTAGCAAGACCGTCAGAGCTGTAACTCCGACGACCTTGAGGGGCAACCCAGTGGCCACCAGATCCTTGATGGTGATGTGGCCAGTGCTGAAGCCGACGACATTCGACGGCGACCCGGTGGGAAACAAGTAGGACAGCTGGGCCCCGATCGCGCCGGAGATCATAAGCAGAGCGGGGTGCACCTCGATGGACTTGGCCAGTTCAGCAAACAGGGGCAGCACCAGCGTGGTGGTCGAGTCGTCGGACATGAACTCGGTGATGACCCCGCTGAAAACGCAGGCCACGGGCACGATCACCAGCGTCGGCGCGCCCTCGAGGAACCTGAGGCCGTCCGAGAGGATGCCGGTCAGGCCGCTGGTCCTGAAGCCGTCGGCGATCGCGAAGCCGGCGCCGAGGAGGAGCACGATGTTCCACTGGAGCTTCCTGCACTTGTTCCAGTCCATGAGCTTCTCGCCCTCCTTCTTCCCGCTCGGGATTATGAACAGCAACGTGGCCATCATGATCTGCGTCGCAAGCGATTTGTTTGCTCCTCCATAATACTGTGGCTCAGCAACTTTATGATTATCTTGCGCACTTACCGTGACTGTTCCATCCCCAACTTGATTGTGGAAGAGGACTCCCCACCCAGGAATGTCATCTGTTAGGTTCCTAGTCATCCACAGCACAATTAGACCCTGCAAAAGTTATCCATTTCTATGAGTTTTTAATGATTAATGGCCAAGTAGCAGGTCCATATTGTGTGACAGAAAGCACACTCTTCTTTGCTAGTTGAAATTTCTATTGGCATATACTCCCTCCGTTCCAAAATAGATGACTCAACTTTATACTAAGTTTAGTACAATGTTGGGTCATCTATTTTGGAACGGAGGGAGTAATAATTGATTGGTAGTAGAATTTACCCCAAACACGGCCAAGACCATCTTCTCCGCGAAAGCCATTGGACCTGTCATAGAAGATGCTAACCCCGTCAGACAACTATGCATCGCCTTGGACAATGTATTTGTGTTTTGAGCTAAAACTGCTGGAACTGAAACTTGGACAAACAACTAGAGAGAGGATATGCCTAAGGGCTTGTTCGGTTGAGGTGGATTTAAAAGGGATTGAGGGGAAATTAATCTCCTACAGGCCAAAATCCCTGCAAATCCCCTCCAATCCACCCGAGGATGGGATTAACCGAACAGAGCCTAAAGGGACAATCAAAGAAGATGAGGCGAGAGAATAAAAAAATGGCTAGTGAAGACAATAAAGGAAAGGTACCTAACAAGCTGAGCTCCCTTCTGAGATGGGTTCCGTCGAGGTAGGCAGAGAGCGCCTTTCCGGTGTTGTTGGAGCAGTACATGAAGCAGAGGGTGACCCAGAGCGCCAAGAACATGACCAGCGCCATTGGGAGGCCGAAGCTCATCCACGAGCTGAAGGTGATGGGCTCCTTCTCCGGGAAGTAAGCCGACCACATCCCCACCAGGATGATGTTCACTCCGGTGCCCGTCAGCGTGGCCATCCCGCCCACCGCCGACGCGTACACCACGCCCAGCACCACCGCCTTGGAGAACCGCCGCACCTCCTGCTCCTCCTCCTCCTGGCCGGCGCCGCCCCGCGGGAACCGCTGCAGGATCCCCGTCGCCACCGGCATCATCATCAGCGTGCACGCCGTGTTGTGGATCCACATGCTGACGAACGCCGTCGTGCCGGTGATCCCCAGCAGCAGCAGCGACGGCCGCACCGGGTCCCCGCAGAACCGCAGCGTGATCTGCGCAATGCGTGATGATCAGTTTAGGCGCCAAGAATTCTACTCGCTGAGTGCGTGGTGGAAAAGTTTTTTATTAGCGCTTGCGCTTGCGCACGCACTTTGAGAGCGAGGCGGCGGTGGATGTGGTAGCGCTCGATGGCGAGGGCGAGGATGAAGCTTCCGAGGACGAGGGCGATGACGTCGTCCATGTACGCCTTGGCGACGGCGTCGGCGGAGGAGATGCCGAAGGCCGGGAACAGGAAGAGCGGCGCCATGGACGCCACGGCGAGGGGCACGGCGTCCGTCGCCCACCACAGGAACACCCACGCCAGCACGCCCAGCATGTTCCGCGGCGCCGCGCCGTGTGCGCCGCCGAGGTCCACGAGCGCGCATATGGCCGCGCACGCCACGGGCCCCGACGCGATCGCAGGGTACTTGTGCGCGAGCAGAGCCCTCAAGCGCGACGACGCCGTGGTTGTGGCATCGTCGCGATGCACCGGCAGCAGCAGGGACGTCCCCGCGTCCTCCGACGAGCTCCCGCCGAAGCTGCCAGGCTTCTCCATCGCCCTCGTCGTCGTCTTACTGAGGCGTGCGTGTCGTCTGCGGTGTGGCCTTATAGCAAGGCCAAGCTTGAAATGGCGTGACAAGTGGCCAGGATAAATCCCCCATGGATGATTAGGCAACCGGATTAGTTCCGGGCATGGCGAGAACGGTGGGGTCAATCGTTCAGGTGGCCACGGCAGCATGGAGAAGCTGGTGACGCGACGGCCAGGAAATCGGGAGGTGACGAGTCGCGGCCACGTCGCATCCCATGATCGCTCCAGAGTCTGTTTCAGTTGATCATTGCTCGTTCGTAATAATTTGTACTGTGACGAATAAGATCATTGCTCCAGGAGTCGGATAATAAACGTAACAATATTCAGAAAGATTTTGTTGCGGCAACCGTGCGGGAATGCAGTACTGACGAGTGATAACCACCAGTCCAAGAGCAACAAACTGATAAGTGAAAGAAAAATAATGTCGTGCACCCACCAGGCACCCAGGAGCCATAATTTAGATGCTGCTGCGTCACGCGAGGTGAAAACGATACTGTCGACCGCTGAATGGCACAAATATTTTGCCAGTGAAGCGAGCACCCCATACGCGCCACAGGTACGTCTCTCATGGCCCCGACCCGACGAGGTTGATAGGGCATGGTCACGACATCATCATCGACGATCTCGATCTGGATCCACCTGCCAAATGGTGGGTGGGCATCAACTCATGCAACCAATCAGTGTACCTGTAACGCCCTCGATGCGGCTATATCTCCCACGTGTCGAAGCACGACTTAGAGGCATAACCGCATTGAAAGCAATGTCGCAAGTGAGGTAATCTTCACACAACCCATGTAATACATATGGGAAAGAGATACATAGTTGGCTTACAATCGCCACTTCACACAATTACATGAATAAAGCATTACATCATCCAGATACAATCAAGGTCCGACTACGGAACCAAAATAAAAGAAGAACCCCAAATGCGACAAAGGTCCCCGATCGACCCCAACTGGGCTCCACTACTGATCAACTAGAACGGAAACAACACAAAGGACAAGATCTTCATCGAGCTTCTCCTGAGCTTGGTTGCGTCACCTGCTCGGTAACATAGGCACCTGCAAACTGGTTTTGGAAGTATCTGGTGAGCCACGGGGACTCAGCAATCTCGCACCCGCGAGATCAAGACTATTTAAGCTTATAGGAAGGATGGAGTAATGAGGTGGAGCTGCAGCAAGCGACTAGCATATATGGTGGCTACAATCGCAAAAGAGAGCGAGAAGAGAGGGCAAAGCACGGTCGATAAAAGTATGATCAAGAAGTGATCCTATAGCAACCTACGTCAAGCATAACTCCAACACCGTGTTCACTTACCGGACTCCGCCGAGAAGAGACCATCACGGTTACACACGCGGTTGATGTATTTTAAATAAGGTCAACTTCGGGTTTTCTACAACCGGACGTTAACAAATTCCCATCTGCCCATAACCGCGGGCACGGCTTT
>NC_041393.1:218944693-218955839 GCF_002162155.2 Triticum dicoccoides | reverse complement strand
GCCCGAATGTGCCGACAAATCCCGATAGGAGCTGCACATATCTCTTTCTCAGGGCACACTCAGATTGTCCAAGGTACGGGTAGGCCAACCCAGAGTTGCCCCTGGTGGCCACCGGCAGCTGACAGGTTGGACCAACACTCAGAGGAGCACTGGCCCGGGGGGGGGGGTAAAATAATGATGACCCTTGAGTCTGCAGAACCCAAGGGAAAGAAAAGGCTAGGTGGCAAATGGTAAAACCAAGGTTGGGCATTGCTGGAAGAGCTTTACTTAAGGCGAACTGTCAAGGGGTTCCCATTATAGCCCAACCGCGTAAGGGACGCAAAATCCGGGAACATAACACCGATATGACGGAAACTAGGGCGGCAAGAGTGGAACAAAACACCAGGCATAAGGCCGAGCCTTCCACTCTTTACCAAGTATATAGATGCATTAATTAAATAAGATATATTGTGATATCCCAACAAGTAAACATGTTCCAACAAGGAACAACATCTCCATGTTCCAACAAGGAACAAACTTCAATCTTCACCTGCAACTAACAACGCTATAAGAGGGGCTGAGCAAAGCGGTAACATAGCCAATCAACGGTTTGCTAGGACATGGTGGGTTAGAGGTTTGACATGGCAATTTGGGAGGCTGACAAGCAAATGGTAGGCATCGTAGCATTGGCAAAGCAAAAGAGCGAGCAAACTAGCATAGCAAAGATAGTAGTGATTTCGAGGGTATGATCATCTTGCCTGAAATCCCGCAAGGAAGAAGAACGAATCCAAGAAGAAGACAAACGGTCGTAGACGAACAAATCCTCACAACTCCGGAACGAAACCGAAGCTAACGAGAGAAGCAACCCGGAAAGAAACAAACAACATAGTAAACACACAAGCATAAACAAGTCATGATGCACAAACAAGTATGATGCATGTCCGGTTTAATGAGGCATGGCATGGCAAAGTGCAACAAACAATACTACAAGTTAAGTGGAGCTCAATATGCAACGAGGTGCATGTTGACGGAACACCACATCAATTATTTAGTTATCTCTCGTTTAAGCTACCCAACAATATTAACTGTTGTTAAACATGGCAAGAGTTGAAGCATAATATAAACTATACCATCTAAACAATTTAAATGGGGCCGGATATAAAAACAACAAATCCGGTAAATCCCCATATGCATTTAGCAATTTAATGCAAAAACAAGTTTAAACATTTTAAATGTTGTTATCATGATACGGATGACATATACAAGTTTTATGCAATTTTATGAAAATGTTGACATGAGCATGTTATGAAGCACTTGGTCACCATGGCGGAACAAAAAGGGTGCCACGGCGGCGAAACAAAAATGGTGCCACGGCAACATATCCGAAAATGATGCCACGGCAACATATCGGTTCCGGTAGCTCACGGAGATACCGGTGCAAAAGGAGGCGTGCGGATGCGTGCATGGATGGTGGGGTGATCCCGGATTCCGGGTGTCCCACAGGTCGACGGCATGGCAAACGAGGAGGAACGTGCACGAAACAAACGGGCACGATGCAAACATATGGTACATCTCAGACAACATGCATTCGGTCCACGGCGGTCATTTCGGGTTATACCTTCGAAGCGTTCAAACGAGACGGTTCGCATTCGGAGCGGTGTAGAGGAAGTAGGCGTTCACGGGACATCGTCGGAAGTAGTTGTTCACGTGGCGACGGTAGTTGTACACGTTTTCGTAGATGTTCATGTCGACGGTAGTGGTACACGCGACGTCGGGGTACTTGTTGTTTCCGTAGACGGCGGTAGAGGTACTTGACGCGTCGTTGTGGTACTTGGCAAAAATCATAGAGACGATGCTTGGCGGTCCTGGGATGGTCTTGGCGTCCATGTAGTCGATCTTGCAGATCTTGACGGTCCAACACAAAACATCACAAGGGGCCTCGTGAGCGATGACGATGCTGAGTAGGAACTTGGGCGAACTGCATTGGCCGAAACAGAAGGTGGGGGTCGGCTTGTAGCAGAGGAACGGCAGGAGCAGGGGAGCTCCAGCAGGGACCGAGGCGCGGCAGGGGAGGACCCTGGCGAGGCTCAGCCAGGTCCGGTGGTGGCGGCAGCAGGCTCTAGTGGTGGCGAAAGGGCGCGACGACGATGGGGCCCCTGGTCGCCGTAGAGGAAGCAGAGGAAGGCGCGGGTCCGGCGACGACGGAGAACGGCAGGATGCGGTGAGGAGGAGGCCGCAGGAAGGCGGGGCCGCAGACATCCATGGCCTCAGCGAGGGGGTCGGGCGCGAGGCTCCTGTGGCGGCCATGGCTGCACGAGCTCGCGGACGGAGCTGCAGGCGCGAGCAGCCGAAGGAGGGCGTCGGCGCGGGAGGAGAAACAGGGCGCGGGAGCTTGAGGAACGACGCGACGGGGCAAAGGAGGCGAAGCAGGCGTCGAGGCAGGGGCGACGGGAGCCGGCGGGGACGCGCGCTCGATGCGGGAGAAGCATAGGGGAGGGGCGGCGCGAGGGCTCTGCTCCTCTCTCTCCCTGTGAGTGGCGGCGCCAGGAGGAGAACGAAGGGGAAAAGGGATCGAGAGGAGGGGCTTCGAGCGAGAGGAAGGAGATGGGATCGAGCATTGCGGCGGCGCTGGAGGGAGTCGAGGGAGAGAGGCTGGGCTGGCCTTCGAGGCTAGGGTTAGGAAGGGGTTAGGTGGGCTGGACCTCCAGGCAAATGGGCCTAAGAGGCCGGCTAGGTTACAGGCTGCTGGGCTTCTTCTCCCTCTCTTATATTTTCTGAAAATAGAAAATAAATCAAGGAAGAAAGGAGAAGAAAGGAAGGTAGAAATAGAATTTTGGGCAAGGGGATTATTTTCCCGGACTCACAAAAATATGCTCGTTCCAAGAAAAATAGAAAGGGGCATGATTGAAAGATTTAAATTCAAACTCATTTGAAATTCAAATGGGTTTGAACTAGGACTTGATGAAAGGAAGGTCCAAAAATGTTTGGATTTTTGGTGGAGCTCCGGAAAATGATGAAATAATTTATGGGCAGAGTTGGAGATCAAGAATTAAGATAATAAAGGCATTGGGATTTTGCAAGTGTGTTATGGTGAATTCCAAAAATGGAATATTTTATTATAGCTCCCTAATAATATTGAGAGGCTTTAATATGTTATAAAGAGAAATCACGAGTGAATTCCCTCGATTTAAATGGATCGAAAAAAAATCCATACGATTTATTTAGTTGAGTTTTAAAAATAATGACATGATGGCATGATGCAATGCAAATGATGCAACAAACAAAACAAATCACACGACGAAACTCGGAGTAGCTGGAAGTCTTCTGGAGCGTCGGTCTCGGGGCGTTACAACACTCCACCACTACAAGAGGATCTCGTCCCGAGATCTAGGATGGCACCGGAGAGAAACGGAAGAGGAAGAGAAGAGGTAAAACTAAGTTGCTTCTTCGACCAATGAGTGAAACCAAAGAACCTTGAGAGGTTGAGCAATTTAAAAGAAAGAGCACAACTGAGAAGAACGAGATTGCAAACAATCCGTTAGAAAAAAAAAGGAACAAGGAACATTACGAGAACTTGAAGGTTGCAAAGACATGAATCAAGAGTTTAATGGACAAGGTAGAATTCGAAACCACTCCGGTTAAAACAAGATGAGAGGGGAAGAATTCGGGCAGTACTCCGGTTGAACATGGAAGGAATAGAACATGAACTTGAGAAGATGGGATGTTACTTGATGAAATCAACAACACACTGCCTCCGGAACTATTGAAAGAATGGCACAATGGGTAAGAAGGATTTCAGACAGCTCTCCAGTTGAGAAAGGAGGGAAAAACTTGATAAGATTAGAGAACTCGAATGAAAACACGACACTCCGGTTAAATGGATAAGCAAGAAAAGAACACGATCCTCACGAATCGAGATGGTGAGTGAAAAGAGCAACGTAACAATGCCTCCGGAAGAAAGAATAGAAGATAGGTCATTGGAATAACAGAATGGAGGGGGAAATGGCAACTTCTGCCACAATTGAGCTTGGAAAGCACCCTTCCAAGAAGGTTACAACGGGGTTGTTGGGAAAAACCAACAAAGAAACGAATAAGCTTGTAGTGGGCTTATGGAAAACATCTCAAAATTATGAGGTGACAACCGGCCACTAACGGAAACGATTGCTAGCTTTAGATCGACGAAGAGATGAACACTTCTTCCACCAAGATGATAAAGAGATAACTTGGATCATTGGCAAGCACCACAAATAGCAACATTCCAATGGAAGGCTTTTAGGTGAAATATGACACAAGATAACTCCAACAACGAGGTTGATGGATTTAAAAATAACTCATTCTTAACAACATGTGAATCATGGAACATGAACTCAAATTATCAAGAATGACATAATACCACCTCCAAAATATGGTAGAAAGAATTGCACTCCGGATTACCATATGAAGAAAGCTTGAGCTCCTTAGGAAAGAATCTCGATGAAAACTTTGAGAAGGGAATTAAATCCTTGATGAACCATCATGTAGAACCTCCATGAAGAACTCCGGTAAACAAAAGGAATGAAAAGAAAGAGAAATTGAAAACACAAGGTGAATCCTTGCAATGATTTAGATGGATCTCCGTGATAATTAGAGCTTGGAACTCCGGGAAAAAGAGAAGATGAAACAAATGAAACCAAGAATTTTAAGGGCCTCCGGAATAAAGAATTAATCACTTGGATGAACAAGAATAAGAATTATGTTATGCTTATCCTTCACCAATTAAATTGACGACAATCAACGGATTTGGCATACTACTTATTCTCGTAGAAAGGATTAAAAGAGATATAGCGTAAACTTGAGAAGGTCTTCAACGAACCACCGGTAGGATTGGAACAACAAATGAATTGATATGATGAACAAGGAAGAGAGATCTTGAAAGAACCACCGTAAGAATTGAAAATGATCGAAGTAGTGGTGCATCACCGGTAAGAATTAGTAAATGAACGAAGGTGCTTGAGACAAACTAGATACATGAGAACAAAGAGATCAAGAACTGATTAGAGGATATTCGATAGATGCACCGGCAAGATAGGAGAATGATAACTGACGGCTGAGAATGAATAAACCTGAATTGATGGACTCCGGATGACAACTGAGAAGACTCTTGAATATCTCCTGATGGGTGAAAAAGATTCTCACAATCGAAAACAATTATGAGAGGATGGCAACAAGCTAGCACCATGAATCTTGAAGAGAATAGAGCAAGATTAAAGAGAAACTCTTCTTCGGTCTTCAAATGATGAGAATGACAACGAGAAACACCACCAAGAATTATTGAGGCACACCGGAAGAATCAAAAGCGAAGAGGTTGAGCCAACTATGAAAAGAATTTGAAAGATCTTGGAGAAAAGCATTTGACTAATGATAACTCATTCTTACGTCAAACTTGGAGAAGAATTTAGGATAGCTCTGGGAAAATAGAAGAGTCAGGTAAGATCCTGGGAAAAGACCTGTGGGTTAGGGCCCACTCAAAAGAACACCGTTGAACAATTTGAAGAGAGATAATGCACCGGTTGAAATAAAAGACTTGAATGAGAGAACATCCTCGAAAGATCTTGAACGAATGCATAGTGGAAACACGAATCTTCGAGATATCTTGAGCACTCCGGAACAATTTAATAGCGAGAGATGGATGATTAAGAGGTGCACCGGCATAAGAAAAGCATTGGAAAAAAAAGAAAAGGAGTATGCTTAATACCAAAGCTTGAATTAAATCCACCGGAGAAGAAAAGAACGAGGAATGACGAACTTGAAGCTCCATTAGAATCTTCATGAGAATCACCGGATAAGAACATTGACGGAAAAGAATGGAGAAACTTCCCATCAATAAAATGGATACTTGAAGAAGAAATCTTAGTCCTTGAAGAAAAACAAAAGGGAGGGAGGGTGGGAAAAACAAAGGCAACTTGGAGACGGATGAAACAAACACCGTTGAGAAGAAGTGATAAATGATCTTGCAAATGTTGACGTGAACGGATCCACTTGAGGAGAGACACACCGGTTGAAAAGGATTGACATGACAATCTCGATTGTCGAGAAGGATTGGTATTCACATCGGAGTATGAGAACACCATTTCGGAAAGGTATGGAATCAACACTTGACATTGAAGCAACTCGAATACCACAACTCAAAACAAAAACAAAGGATTGGCTTGCAAAATAAGCCAGAACAAACATATGATAGAGATTTCGTCCGAAGTTTTCGTGGTGGGGCCTACACGGGCTCGAGTGTACAGCACCATCATGTACAAGGCAGTGCACATGACATACGAAGCGTCCCCGAGTCAGCATAGCCAAGGACTCTTTAAGACACAACGAGACCACTATAAAATCGACCGTGAATAGGCGGACCACTAGACGTCGAACCCCAATTTCATATCATACATCTGTCGGAAAGATATCCTAAGAGCTACTTGAATTCCCACCTATGAAACTCCCGAAATTTTCCGGTTATGCAATCAGGTGTTGGGGATACAGGGGAAGCATAATATCTCACCCAAACTAGCAAATCCTACATCCAGCTGTATCCATCCTTCAACACATAACCAAGAAACCTTCGGAAATCATCTACCTCAACCTTCGAAAATCATCCGTTATACAAGTCATGGCAATACTCCCGTACTCACCTCAGTACTGGGTTATCGGGGTTATCTCACCAACAACTGCATAAAAGAGATTTTCGATGTCGGCGTACTAAACTCAGGTATTCCAGAACTGCAACGATAAAATTATGACGACAACACCTCAGAGCTCAACTCCCCGGGACACTTCCACTAAACCCCTGACAGGAGGCACCAAGACAATGTTCTCATCATAAAACCATCGGAACGATTCCAAGATACCCGCGTGATCCTAAAATTTTTTTTAGTGAAATTTGAGAAGAGAAGAGTCAAAACTCTACGTCAGGATGCCTTACCAGAGCGATGAAGAGACTGGTGAGTAAAAAGAATTCCTAACTCTCCGATATATATAATCCTAAATGACTCAAAATATTTTTCTAGACACAACTCGGCCGCTAAAAACGATCAAGCAGTGGGGCTCCTAAGGTCGGGGAAGGCTCTGATTACCAACTTGTAACGCCCTCGATGCGGCTATATCTCCCACGTGTCGAAGCACGACTTAGAGGCATAACCGCATTGAAAGCAATGTCGCAAGTGAGGTAATCTTCACACAACCCATGTAATACATATGGGAAAGAGATACATAGTTGGCTTACAATCGCCACTTCACACAATTACATGAATAAAGCATTACATCATCCAGATACAATCAAGGTCCGACTACGGAACCAAAATAAAAGAAGAACCCCAAATGCGACAAAGGTCCCCGATCGACCCCAACTGGGCTCCACTACTGATCAACTAGAACGGAAACAACACAAAGGACAAGATCTTCATCGAGCTCCTCCTGAGCTTGGTTGCGTCACCTGCTCGGTAACATAGGCACCGGCAAACTGGTTTTGGAAGTATCTGGTGAGCCACGGGGACTCAGCAATCTCGCACCCGCGAGATCAAGACTATTTAAGCTTATAGGAAGGATGGAGTAATGAGGTGGAGCTGCAGCAAGCGACTAGCATATATGGTGGCTACAATCGCAAAAGAGAGCGAGAAGAGAGGGCAAAGCACGGTCGATAAAAGTATGATCAAGAAGTGATCCTATAGCAACCTACGTCAAGCATAACTCCAACACCGTGTTCACTTACCGGACTCCGCCGAGAAGAGACCATCACGGTTACACACGCGGTTGATGTATTTTAAATAAGGTCAACTTCGGGTTTTCTACAACCGGACGTTAACAAATTCCCATCTGCCCATAACCGCGGGCACGGCTTTTGAAAGATAATACCCTACAGGGGTGTCCCAACTTAGCAAATCACAAGCTCTCACAGTCAACGAAGGAATAGACCTCCACCCGAGACGTTCCGATCAGACTCGGTATCCCGGTACAACAAGACATTTCGACAGGGTAAAACTAAACCAGCAACACCGCCCGAATGTGCCGACAAATCCCGATAGGAGCTGCACATATCTCTTTCTCAGGGCACACTCAGATTGTCCAAGGTACGGGTAGGCCAACCCAGAGTTGCCCCTGGTGGCCACCGGCAGCTGACAGGTTGGACCAACACTCAGAGGAGCACTGGCCCGGGGGGGTAAAATAATGATGACCCTTGAGTCTGCAGAACCCAAGGGAAAGAAAAGGCTAGGTGGCAAATGGTAAAACCAAGGTTGGGCATTGCTGGAAGAGCTTTACTTAAGGCGAACTGTCAAGGGGTTCCCATTATAGCCCAACCGCGTAAGGGACGCAAAATCCGGGAAGATAACACCGATATGACGGAAACTAGGGCGGCAAGAGTGGAACAAAACACCAGGCATAAGGCCGAGCCTTCCACCCTTTACCAAGTATATAGATGCATTAATTAAATAAGATATATTGTGATATCCCAACAAGTAAACATGTTCCAACAAGGAACAACATCTCCATGTTCCAACAAGGAACAAACTTCAATCTTCACCTGCAACTAACAACGCTATAAGAGGGGCTGAGCAAAGCGGTAACATAGCCAATCAACGGTTTGCTAGGACATGGTGGGTTAGAGGTTTGACATGGCAATTTGGGAGGCTGACAAGCAAATGGTAGGCATCGTAGCATTGGCAAAGCAAAAGAGCGAGCAAACTAGCATAGCAAAGATAGTAGTGATTTCGAGGGTATGATCATCTTGCCTGAAATCCCGCAAGGAAGAAGAACGAATCCAAGAAGAAGACAAACGGTCGTAGACGAACAAATCCTCACAACTCCGGAACGAAACCGAAGCTAACGAGAGAAGCAACCCGGAAAGAAACAAACAACATAGTAAACACACAAGCATAAACAAGTCATGATGCACAAACAAGTATGATGCATGTCCGGTTTAATGAGGCATGGCATGGCAAAGTGCAACAAACAATACTACAAGTTAAGTGGAGCTCAATATGCAACGAGGTGCATGTTGACGGAACACCACATCAATTATTTAGTTATCTCTCATTTAAGCTACCCAACAATATTAACTGTTGTTAAACATGGCAAGAGGTGAAGCATAATATAACCTATAAAATCTAAACAATTTAAATGGGGCCGGATATAAAAACAACAAATTCGGTAAATCCCCATATGCATTTAGCAATTTAATGCAACAACAAGTTTAAACATTTTAAATGTTGTTATCATGATGCGGATGACATATACAAGTTTTATGCAATTTTATGAAAATGTTGACATGAGCATGTTATGAAGCACTTGGTCACCATGGCGGAACAAAAAGGGTGCCACGGCGGCGAAACAAAAATGGTGCCATGGCAACATATCCGAAAATGATGCCACGGCAACATATCGGTTCCGGTAGCTCACGAAGATACCGGTGCAAAAGGAGGCGTGCGGATGCGTGCATGGATGGTGGGGTGATCCCGGATTCCGGGTGTCCCACAGGTCGACGGCATGGCAAACGAGGAGGAACGTGCACGAAACAAACGGGCACGATGCAAACATATGGTACATCTCAGACAACATGCATTCGGTCCACGGCGGTCGTTTCGGGTTATACCTTCGAAGCGTTCAAACGAGACAGTTCGCATTCGGAGCGGTGTAGAGGAAGTAGGCGTTCACGGGACGTCGTCGGAAGTAGTTGTTCACGTGGCGACGGTAGTTGTACACGTTTTCGTAGATGTTCATGTCGACGGTAGTGGTACACGCGACGTCGGGGTACTTGTTGTTTCCGTAGACGGCGGTAGAGGTACTTGACGCGTCGTTGTGGTACTTGGCAAAAATCATAGAGACGATGCTTGGCGGTCCTGGGATGGTCTTGGCGTCCATGTAGTCGATCTTGCAGATCTTGACGGTCCAACACAAAACATCACAAGGGGCCTCGTGAGCGATGACGATGCTGAGCAGGAACTTGGGCGAACTGCATTGGCCGAAACAGAAGGTGGGGGTCGGCTTGTAGCAGAGGAACGGCAGGAGCAGGGGAGCTCCAGCAGGGACCGATGCGCGGCAGGGGAGGACCCTGGCGAGGCTCAGCCAGGTCCGGTGGTGGCGGCAGCAGGCTCTAGTGGTGGCGAAAGGGCGCGACGACGATGGGGCCCCTGGTCGCCGTAGAGGAAGCAGAGGAAGGCGCGGGTCCGGCGACGATGGAGAACGGCAGGATGCGGCGAGGAGGAGGCCGCAGGAAGGCGGGGCCGCGGACATCCATGGCCTCAGCGAGGGGGTCGGGCGCGAGGCTCCTGTGGCGGCCATGGCTGCACGAGCTCGCGGACGGAGCTGCAGGCGCGAGCAGCCGAAGGAGGGCGTCGGCGCGGGAGGAGAAACAGGGCGCGGGAGCTTGAGGAACGACGCGACGGGGCAAAGGAGGCGAAGCAGGCGTCGAGGCAGGGGCGACGGGAGCCGGCGGGGACGCGCGCTCGATGCGGGAGAAGCATAGGGGAGGGGCGGCGCGAGGGCTCTGCTCCTCTCTCTCCCTGTGAGTGGCGGCGCCAGGAGGAGAACGAAGGGGAAAAGGGATCGAGAGGAGGGGCTTCGAGCGAGAGGAAGGAGATGGGATCGAGCATTGCGGCGGCGCTGGAGGGAGTCGAGGGAGAGAGGCTGGGCTGGCCTTCGAGGCTAGGGTTAGGAAGGGGTTAGGTGGGCTGGACCTCCAGGCAAATGGGCCTAAGAGGCCGACTAGGTTACAGGCTGCTGGGCTTCTTCTCCCTCTCTTATATTTTCTGAAAATAGAAAATAAATCAAGGAAGAAAGGAGAAGAAAGGAAGGTAGAAATAGAATTTTGGGCAAGGGGATTATTTTCCCGGACTCGCAAAAATATGCTCGTTCCAAGAAAAATAGAAAGGGGCATGATTGAAAGATTTAAATTCAAACTCATTTGAAATTCAAATGGGTTTGAACTAGGACTTGATGAAAGGAAGGTCCAAAAATGTTCGGATTTTTGGTGGAGCTCCGGAAAATGATGAAATAATTTATGGGCAGAGTTGGAGATCAAGAATTAAGATAATAAAGGCATTGGGATTTTGCAAGTGTGTTATGGTGAATTCCAAAAATGGAATATTTTATTATAGCTCCCTAATAATATTGAGAGGCTTTAATATGTTATAAAGAGAAATCA
>NC_041393.1:218929649-218944357 GCF_002162155.2 Triticum dicoccoides | reverse complement strand
AACCATGCATGTATTGGTTACCGGACTACCTGTCACTGTTCAAACCACGTGTCCGAACGAGCAAAATTAGGCCTACAACTACAAGCTCGGCTGGGCCCAAGTCACTCGCTGAAAGGGATGTCGTATCACCGCGTGACCACCCACAAATTCAGAGCAAAACACGTCACTATCTATTATTCGTGTGTGTCGTGTTAGATTAATTAGTCCGAGGTGCACAATTGATCCATGCGATAACAAGCAATCACACTGGCACTGAGTATCACACCGAGATTTGAGGTTCATCAACATGATTACATCCTGAGGCATGACCATGAGCGCTCCTCCCATGTATAGTCGATGATAAGTCCGCCCAAACCGTCAGACAACGCTTCGACCACCGCGCACAGCAGGTCCGGCAACCCCTCGTGATCTCTTTCTAGCCTATCTGATTATGTTTAGTCTATCTGTCCACTTCACGTTGCGTATATATAATTGGTATGTGTTACATGTGTTCGACTCAAACCAAGGATTCTCTACCCCATGGTGCTAGCAGCAGAGACACGACCTTGTGGAAGGGTTTCAAGAACTGCATCTCCGTCCATTATTTCTTCTTGTTGCTCGGTTGGTTCCACTGCTCTTGATTCTTTTTGGCATGATCAGTGGTTGGATGTTGGAAGGTTAAGACATGTGCTCCCATGTTATATTCGTTTGCTAGAAATCAGTACTGCTCCGTCCAATCCCAGTTCTCCCAAGGCGTTTGGGATGTGCAACTGCACCCAAACCTCTCCCAGATGGCAGTTCATGAACTTCTGGTCTTGAACCAGCTCATTGCGGCCATGGCTCCCGTCAGCTGACATAAAGGTGCACGCACCCCCTTTGTTACATGTAATAAGGTCAACACAAGCTACTTCTAACGACTGCTCACCTTCCATTGTGTGAAGTGTGCCTTTGAGTTTTGGATCTGGGATACCTTAATACCTTTGAAGCACATGGTTTTTCTTTGGTTGGATTTCTGGCGGTGCCTCAATACAAAAGAGAATATGGTCAGGTAAAGTTGATCGGTGGTTGCCCCAAATGTTGACTGTGATATTTGCCCGGCCTTTGAATCTATCGACCATTTGGTGCTTCGTTACCGTACAACCCTCCTCTTTGGAACTTGTTCCTGACTCCTTTGGCATGCTTATCTCCTGACATCATGTATTTTGTGGAGCATGTCGTTCACCAGCTTGCTTTCAAGCGCAAATGGAACATTACTTTTGTTGCTTGTGCCATTGCGCGTTGGCATGCACAGAATGATAGAGTTTTCAATTCTAAATGTTGGATGGAGTCTTACATCAGGTCTTATGCCACGGACATGAACCGTGTTTGGAGCAACAGGGCTAGAAAGCCGAAGGACAAGGATGACCTGTAAACTTGGATTCACTTGATTGATGGCTAATTCTTGTATAGGTCTGCTGTCGGAGTCGGGGCTCCGGGGACCCAAGAAGTTTGAACTCTAGGGTGCGCTTGTTCTTACTGCTCTACTCTATTCTGCTACCAACTATGGCGAGGTTGTGGTGAGCGTGAGCTAGCGGGAGCAGGCTGGAGGCACGACAGTTACCCAAGTTCAGGCCACCTTGCGTTGTAAAACCCTACTCCTGCTTTGTTGCTGGATTGCACTCGCGAGGGAGAAATGAGAGTACAAGTGTTCAAGGGAAGGATCCCTCTACGGCGGCACCCTGTCCTCCTTTTATACACTCCTTGGTCCTCTTCCCCCGAAAACATTGGCGGGAAGGGTTGCCACGCAATGGCAATTTTGGAGGGGGGGTAGAGGCGCAATCTATCCCGACGAAAATCGGTCTTCGCCTGCAAAGCCACCGTCCATGATGCGCCCGTGGGCTCGGTGATGACCTCCGCCTTCTCGCCCGTCTTCCTGGTCTTCTTGCACCGATCAGGCAACCTTTGGGGGTTTCTTTGGGAACCGGCATCCTGGCCTTGCTCCCTTAGCACAAAAGAGGAAAGCCTCCTCATCCGCGCCTGCTGGCACGACCTCTGGCATCATTCGTCGTTGCGCACGTCACCCACGTGAAGACTCAGGGGCGCGCATCCAGGTTGAGCGGCCTCTGGCTTGACTGCCCATGCGAGGGGCCTCGGGAGGCAGCCTTGGGAGACCGCCTCATGGTAGGGCCTCACGAGGCTCCGACGGTGCTTCTAGTCCGCCCGGGATGTTTGCTGACATGGGCCTCGCAAGGCGAGGCTAGCCTCAAGAGGCGTCTTGCTCGTGAAGCTTGCTAGTGGGCCACTCCTTGGGCTTCTTGGTATGCACCGTGCCCTGGGCCAAAGGCAGATGACCCTGGTGAAAGGATCGATATGGTTGACTAGAGGGGGGGGGGTGAATAGGCAACTAACAATTTTTAGACTTTTCTTTAACAATTTAAACCTTGCAACGAAATAGGTTGTCTAGATGTGCAACTACGTGGACAACCTATATGATGCAAATACAACTAACACACAAGCAAGCGGTAGAAACAACACAAGTAAGCTTGCAAAAGTAAAGGCACAAGATAACCAAGAGTGGAGCCGGTGGAGACGAGGATGTGTTACCGAAGTTCCTTCCTTTTAAGGGGAAGTACGTCTCCGTTAGAGCGGTGTGGAGGCACAATGCTCCCCAAGAAGCCACTAGGGCCACCGTAATCTCCTCACGCCCTCACACAATGCGAGATGCCGTGATTCCACTCTTGGTGCCCTTGAAGGCGGTGACCGAACCTTTACAAACAAGATTGGGGCTATCTCCACAACACTTGGAGGCTCCCAACAATACCACGAAGCTTCACCACAATGAAGTATGGCTTTGAGGTGACCTCAACCGTCTAGGGTGCTCAACACCCAAGAGTAACAAGATCCGCTAGGGATAAGTGGGGGGAATCAAATTTCTCTTGGTGGAAGTGTAGATCCAGGCCTTCTCAACCAATCCCGAGCAAATCAACAAGTTTGATTGGCTAAGGAGAGAGATCGGGCGAAAAAGGAGCTTGGAGCAACAATGGAGCTTTGGGGGAAAGAGGTTAGTCAACTTTGGGGAAGAAGACACCTTTATATAGTGGGGGAACCAATCCAACCGTTACCCCACTGAACAGCCCCGCACAGAGCGGTACTACCGCTTGGGCAGGGCGGTACTACCGCTCTTACCCAGCGGTACTGCCGCGCTGACGGGGAGGGCAGGGTCCTGACCCCAGAGCGGTACTACCGTGGGAGTAGGAGCGGTACTACCGCTTGGAGCGGTACTACCGCCACTACTACCGCACTTAGTACCGCAAAACCCGACATGAAAAACATTGGTCTCGAATCGAGGCGGCAGTAGCCTAGAACTACTGCGGTACTACGGCCGAAGACCACAAGCGGTACTACCGCTTGGGGAGCGGTACTACCGCTCTAGGAGCGGTACTACCGCTGGGGAACTTCGGCGGTACTACCGCTGTGGACCACGGTACTACCGCTGGGGCAGGACAAATCATTCATAGGGGGAAAGGCAGCTCCAATGAAGCGGAAGGAAAGCGTCGGGTGTGATATGGATGTGTACGTGTTGATTCCACCCTAGCCTTACCAAAGCGGACCCCTCTTGATAGTACGGTGACTCCTACGAAACTAGTCCACCAACAACGAAACGAAGGAGCAACACCGTCTTGAATAAAAACACCGAGGGGAGGTAATCGTCTCGTGCCAAAGGATGAATCTCTGAAAGAACTTAACGCACACGATTAGTCCGCACAAGCATTGTCATCAATCACCAAAACATCTTGGGGATAAATATGCCCTTATAATCTCCCCCTTTTTGGTGGATTGATGACAATACGGGATTTGCACAAATATGAAAGATATAGGATCGGCGCAAAGCCCAACCGTCCTAAAATGTAGAAGGGCTCCCCTTGGATGTGTGCTGTCTAGATAAGTGCTTTGAACTGCATGGCACAGATGCCAGGATCAATGCTCCCCCTACATTTTAGAGACCAACTACCTAAGCAAGATATATGAGAGCAACATAGATAACAGGATAAGCATGCAACTCATAAGCTAGATAGATAAGCTAGATAGACATAGATAAAGATATTCGAAAGGTAAGGTAGTATATGTCTCACACCATATGACTAGAACTTAGGTCTCACTGACACAAACCAAACAAAGCAACAAGCGAGGGAAACACAAACACAGAAGACGGAAGACACAAAGCACAAATCCCTAAACTATCCCCCCTGGCATCGAGACACCAAAAAGGAGAGGGAGTGCTGCTACGGCTCCAGGTGATAGCAAACGAGGGACACACATATCAGATCTCAGAGGGATCATCTGCGCCACCATCGTCAGTCGGGAAGTGCTCAGCATCAGAATCGGTCCACGGGCAGTTCTGCTGAATCCACTCCTCCTCCTCAGTAAGCTGATCCTCGGATCCACTGATCACTGTAGCACCCATCTATCACATGAGCTCCTTGTGGTGACCTCGGGCCTTCTTCTCAGCCACATGAGTCATGTACTGACCGTGAGACTCCATGCAGAACAGCTTCTTCACCTTGAGCTTGAGCTTCTTGGCCCAAGAGGGCTCTGCCTCAGAAGGCACGTAGTCATCATCTTCATCCTCAGCCTCAGCCCCAGTCTCCTCCTCGGTCTCCATGGCAGTAGCAGATGAAGGAACTCCAGTCTTAGGGGCCTGAGTGCCCCAGTTATCCTTCTTCCTCAGACGCTTGATGTCGTGAGAGACCAACTCTCCAGTCTCCAGCAACACCTGGGGATAGACACGATCCCAGGCCTTCACAATAAGCAGCATAATGAACGGACCATAAATCGGGCACTTGCGCTCGGAGATAGCAGATAACAGCTCATACCACATCACATGAGAGATATCCAGGGACTCTTTGGTGTTCTGTCCCTTTTGATGCTGACAGAAGAGAAGCATGTCCACGAGATAGGAGTGAACCATATCCAGATTCCCGATATGAGGGAAAAGAGTCTCTCTGAAGATACGGTGAAGAATATCCAGATAGGCAGGCAGCTCATAAGTTTCCTTCTTCGTCTCAGGGTTGATCCTCAAAGTGCAGAAGGGCCATAGAGCTTGCTTGTGAGTGGCGTTGGTGCGGCGGTGTGGACGGAAACCGACAGGAAACTCAAGACCTAGATCTTGCACCCCAATCAACTCCATGAAAGCTTTCCACTTGACTGAAAGCAACTTGCCATTTGTCATCCAAGTTAGTGTCCTGTCCTCATCAGTCCCGAGATGAACCGTGGCATAGAATTGGGCCATAATATCAGCATCATAATCTTTGTTGAATTGCATGATCCCAAGAATGTTCAGTTGAGTGCACATCTGAAGAGCTTCACCAAAGTATTCAGGATCCTTCTCCATATGGTCGGTGTCGATGGAGTGCACGTTGACATAGAGGTTCTTCTTGGCTTTGAGAACATCAAAGAAGATGGCAAACTGGAACCTGTTCCAGAACGGACGGTTGACCAAAGTGGGATCTTGGTCGGCATCATACGGGTTGCGGCGACGCCTTGCCCAGAACTCCTTGGGTGGCATTTCTGGCACAATTTTGCCTGGCTTCGGCTTGACACCAGGCTTCTTCTGGAGTTGAGGTGGAGGTGGAGCACTTGAAGAGCCTCCGGCAGACTCAGTGGTGCGGTAGCGCTTGGACGTGGCACGACCGGGGTTGACACGACGAGCCTGATGCTCAGGAACCTCATCACCTGGAACCACACACAAGAACACGCAAACAACCAGAAAGAACGAGCATAAGCCACAAAACACGAGCAAATAGATCACTGAGAGGTAAGAGCATGGTGGAAGCTGGTAGAGGGCGGTAATATGGGGATGGTAATATTAGAGTCATGCTAGTGAGTAATTGTGGATTCTAGAAATACTTGTGCTGAAGTTTGCGATTCCCGTAGCATGCATGTATGGTGAACCATTATGTGATGAAGTCGGAGCATGATTTATTTATTGATTGTCTTCCTTATGAGTGGCGGTCAGGGATGAGCGATGGTCTTTTCCTACCAATCTACCCCCCTAGGAGCATGCACATAGTACTTCTTTTTGAAAACTAATAGATTTTTGCAATAAGTATGTGAGTTCTTTATGACTAATGTTGAGTCCATGGATTATACGCACTCTCACCCTTCCACCATTGCTAGCCTTTCTTGTGCCGCGCAACTTTTGCCGGTACCATACACCCACCATATACCTTCCTCAAAACAGCCACTATACCTACCTATTATGGCATTTCCATAGCCATTCTGAGATACATTGCCATGCAACTTTCCACCGTTCTGTTTATTATGACATGCTCCATCATTTTCATATTGCTTTGCAAGATCATGTAGTTGACATCGTATTTGTGGCGAAGCCACATTTCATAGTTCTTTCATACATGTCACTCTTGATACATTGCACATCCCGGTACACTGTCGGAGGCATTCATATAGAGTCATGTCTTGTTCTAAGTATCGAGTTGTAATTCTTGAGTTGTGAGTAAATAAAAGTGTGATGATCTTCATTATTAGAGCATTGTCCAAGTGAGGAAAGGATGATGGAGACTATGATTCCCCCACAAGTAGGGATGAGACTCCAGACGTGTCAATTAATGTGTATTTTTCTCCAAAGCCCAAAGAGCTAACCATCTCACTCCTCATCGCTTGATTAATGCAGCGCCACGCAAACTAACCTTCTCACTTCCGTATGCATGCAAGGGTATATTAATGTCCTTGGTTGCTAGTACGAGGCAAACCCCATCAATTTTGCCTCGATTAGTGTTAGTGGCCTTTTGAAAATTGTAATTTTGATACACTGGCCTTGTGTACAAAAAATAGAGGTAGTAACTATATTTGTCTTCCTTCCCCATTGCGGTGACGTTGACGATATCTTGAACATTGTGGTTTGGCGAAGTGCATTCGACGGAGAACACCATTGAGGGAGACCACGGTAAGTCATTCGCAAGTGTCGCCTGCAAGCCGAGACAACTGCCTTATTTGCATCCAGGAAGTTTGTTGAACCAAAGGACACGTAAATGTAATAGTACTATCAGTACACAATAGCGTCGTCCATCCAGCTTAGTACGGTGAGGTGGTTTCTCAAAGAAGACGATGCAGAAGCAGATTTAGTGAAGAGTGAAATGATGGTTGCTTTATCCGTGCTTTGTGATTTGACGCCTCACTGTTTTGTGATTTGTGATAGAAGGGACAGGTGTCGGGGGGATGGACCCCGGGCAGGCAACGGAACCCGGATCCTCTTCAAAAACAACGGGGCTGGCACCGCCCCTCAAACCGGCATGCGCTTGGCCGGGTCGCTCGACCCGGCCAAGCCCCGCAACCCGGCCAGACTCTTCGACCCGACAAGACGCGTCGACTCGGCCTCAACAACTAGCGCAAGACAGCCAAACTCGGCACAACCAAAGCTTCCTCAACAAGCCAGCTCCACCCGTGGCGTGCTCCGCAATCCAGCCACGGGTCAGCTCCTGTCCCATCCAGGCCGTATGATGGGACGAGTCTTCAATCAATGATGGCCGAGGCAACAGTGCCCCGCCCATGCCTCTGATCAGCAGGAGCGTGGCAACAGTACCCCTCACCTACCCGCTGACCAGGGCCGGCGTGGCTACAGTGCCCCCGCCCTCATCGCTGACGACAACAAGCGGCAACTTGACGGAGAGCCACAGTACATGACTCGACTCGGCCACGCCCTGACGATCGACAAGATGGCGCACAGTCCCCCTAGGCACGCGGGGCCCGCACCTAGGGGAACCCGGCGAACCGCAAGACCTCAACGGGACCCAGCCCCGGTCCCCAGACACCGATAATCCAGATCCACTGACTTGTAACATTACTATTGTACCCGTGGGGGTTGATCTATAAAACCCCCCAGGAGCCCACACTCATAGGGGCATGTAACAAGAGAAAGGCAAGTAAGCACAGGACTAGCCACCGAAACAGCAACACTAGAGGGAAGGAGCAGCCCAAGCCTTGGCCAACTCCCTTCCTCCCCCATACAGCTCCAGGAGCAACATTGTACTATCAAACATCCAACTACACTCGGCAGGACTAGGGGTGTTATCTCTCCGGAGAGCCCCGAACCTGGGTATGTCCGGCGTCCCGCGCCCGCTCATGCCAACCTCGCCTCTGGAGCCCACCAGCGCCCTCGAGCCTCCTCCTCTCTTTAGCCATCCCTTGGCATCTGCCGTGCGCCCACCACGACAGTTGGCGCCCACCGTAGGGCAGCTCGAGGAGCTGGCCGGGAGCATGCTTCAGACGGGGCCCTTCTCCTACTCCGATGAGTCCATCGCGCTGGCGGACGACGTCGTCAGCGCGCTCGCCGCCTCCTTCTCCGCGCTGCGCATCTCTGATGCGTTTGCGGCCGACGAGTACCCCAGCGAGGTGCTCAGCTACTCCGACTCCCCCCTCTCCCTCGGTGGCGGCGTTTCCGCCAGGGCAATGGACATCCATGTGGAGGTCTTCGTCACCGGCGATGGCGCCTCCTCCTCGTCGAGCAAGACGAGGAAGGCCGCCGAAGCCAGGGCCGCAGCGGAACGGACCGAGCTGTCCGATCTGTTGCGTGCCGCGATGCAGAGCCTCCGCATCCCCATCGGCACCGAAGTCGACGCCACCAACGTCGCTGAGGCCCGAACCCAGCTCGAGGAAAGGCGCCAGCAGATGCTGGACCTGTCCGAGACGCTCGCCGCCACTCAGCATCGCCTGGACGCCGCTCACCTGGAGCGCAACGCCGCCTATGGATTCACGCCCGCCGCAGCCGAGCCAAGCCGGGTCCTTGGCGCTGTCCCGACCGTCTACGAGACCCCAGCAAAGAACATGCGCGCTGCCCAGGCAGCCGCAGTCAGCCTGGACCAGCTCACAGGTGAGGAGCTGAAGGAGCGCATCAGGCGGATGCGCGAACTCCTCAACGCGGCCAACACCCAACAGGACCGCCACAACCTGCTCGCCAAGCCGGCAGGATCCGGCTTCGCCCACCTTGGCGGACCCGGCGAACTTCTACACACAGCTTCCTCGCCACCCGGTGAGGCACACTTCGGCCGAGTACGGACTCGGCGCGATCCGGCCGCCACAGCCGCCGGCGGATTGGGCGACAAGCCCGTCCCAGAGATCCAGCGCGGACCCGGCCAGCATGGCCGGCGTCCGGCTCCAATCGACCCGGCACCCCAGGGCCTGGCCGCAAGTCGACTCGGCCCACGTGCCATCGATGACGCCGACGCTCGACACTGCCTTGATCAGCTCGCTTGCTCCCTGGAGGTGGAGGAGAGCGGCGCTATCGGGCTGGCATGCATCGGCCCACGCATCCGGGGAGAGCCCTTCCCCAAAGGGTTCATGCTCCCCCGCGACACTCCCAAGCACAACAGGATCGTGAATCCAGAAGACTAGCTCACCGACTACACCACGGCCATTGGCATCACCGATGCCAATCATCGTCTCGCCGTGCGCTACGCACCGCTCATGCTCCAAGGGTTGGCCCGCACGTGGTTGAACAGCCTGTCGATGGGCAGCATCAACACGTGGGTCGATTTCGAGGAAGCCTTCGTCCGCAGCTTCACGGGGACCTACAAGCGACCCGGCCGCCCTAGCCAGCTCGCCATGTGCGTGCAAGGGCCTACAGAGATCGGTCGTGAGTACTCACGTGCTAGACCGAGCTCCGGAACAGCTGCGAGGGCGTCCACGAAGTCCAGGCGATCCAGTACTTCGTCAGCGGGTGCCGAGACGGCACCCTCCTCAAGCACAAGCTCTTGCGCTCTGAGCCGGCCACCATGGCCGCGCTCATGGTGATGCCGGACAAATACGCCAACGCCGACTCCGCCATGAAGATCCAGGTGGCGCTGGATGAAGCCGGCAAAGCGAAGCCGGTTCCCCCTCCGAAGCCGGCCCGCAAAAGCAGGCGGCAGCAGCATCACCAGAACAACAAGCGCAAGGCCGACCAGCCGGCGCATCGTCACGACAACCGACTCGTCGCGGCCACCGATCCCGCGGCAGACCCGGCGGTGAAGCGCCGGCAGACCGGCAAGACGGAATGGCAACCCGCCATGAGTTTCGAAGAGATGCTCGATGCCCCCTGCAAGCACCACAGCGGCGCAAGACCCTCCACGCAAATGCTTCGGCAGTGCGCCATCACCAAGCGCATCATGAGGGGCGACGTCCCACCTCCTCTGGCTCCGGCTCCAAGCGCGGGACAACCGCCTCCGCCTCCAGCTGGCGGCGCGATGCGCGGCGACGCCTACCCGGACCAGAACGCACCTATGTCGTCTTCACCAGCCTCGGTGACGACAAGCGCAGCGAGCGCCTCCTTCGGCAGGAGGTGAACACCGTCGTCCCAGCCAAGCCGCAGTTCATGCACTGGTCGGGTCACCCAATCACCTGGACCCGGGAGGATCACTCGGCGGTCATGCCGAGTCCGGGTGGTTACGCCCTCGTCCTCAACCCCACCATCGTCGCGCGGCACACATGCAAGTTCTCCTGAGTCCTCATCGACGACGGCAGCAGCATCAACATCCTCTACTACGACACGATAACCAAGCTCTGCCTCAAGGCCGAGGACTTGGAGCCGACCCGGACGATCTTCCACGACATCTTGCCCGGCCTCTCCTGCTCTCCCATTGTCCGGGTCCGACTCGATGTCCTGTTCGATGACAGCAGCCACTTTCGACGCGAACCAATCTGGTTCGAGGTGGTGGACCTGTCCAGCGCGTACCACACATTGCTGGGCCGGCCCGCGCTCGCCAAGTTCATGGCGGTTCCCCATTACGCGTATCTGAAGATGAAGATGCCGGGTCACAAGGGCCTGATCACCATCATCGGCGATTACCGCAAGTCCCTAGAGTGCGCCTGAGACGGCGCCAAGTTGGCCGAGTCGCTGGTCATTGCCGAGGAGCAGCGCCAGCTCGACCGGATCGTCTCCCTGGCAGGCGAGGCCTCCGCTGCGTCGATCCCAACCCAGGACCCGACCGACGAGGCCGCCTTCAAACCCTCCAAGGAGACCAAGAAAGTGAAGCTGAACTCGGAAGACCCCAGCTGCAGCAAGTACGTTGTCGTAGGCGCCCGCCTTGACAGCAAATAGGAAGGCGAGCTCGTCGACTTCCTCCGTGAGAATCGGGATATCTTCGCATGGACCCCCAAGGACATGCCGGGTATCCCGAGGAAGTACGCCGAGCACAAACTTCACGTCCGCAAGGACGCCAAGCCTGTCCGTCAACCCCTATGATGATTTTCTGAAGAGAAGAGAAGAACCATTGGTGAGGAGGTCGCCAAGCTTTTGGTGGCCGGCATCATAATGGAAGTGTTTCACCCCGAGTGGCTGGCCAATCCAATCCTCGTCCTGAAGAAGAACAAGACCTGGCGCATGTGTATCGATTACACCAGCCTCAACAAGGCCTGTCCCAAGGATCCGTTCGCTCTCCCGCGGATCGACCAAGTCACCGACTCGACCGCCGGGGCGAGCTCCTGTCCTTCCCGGATGCTTACTCCGGCTACCACCAGATCAAGATGGACCCGGCTGACGCCCTGAAGACGTCCTTCATCACACCCGTTGGGGCGTATTGATACATCACCATGTCGTTCGGATTGAAGAACGCTGGCGCCACCTTCCAACGCTGCATGCAGAAATGCCTGCTGCAGCAACTCGGCCGCAATATCCACATGTACGTGGACGACATCGTGGTGAAGACCAAGCAGCACCTCACGCTCCTCGACGATTTGAAGGAAACATTCTCCAACCTCCGTGAATACAAGGTCAAGCTTAACCCAGAAAAATGCGTTTTCGGCGTCCCGGCCGGAAAGCTACTCGGCTTCCTCGTATTGGAACGCGATTTCCAGAAGTTCTCCGGATGCTTGGCCTCGGTCAGCCGGTTTCTAAGCCGGCTGGGCGAGAGGGCGCTACCCCTGTACCAGCTGATGAGGAAGACGAGCCCATTCAAATGGAACGACAAGGCAGACGAGGCCTTCCAAGACCTCAAGCGCATGCTCTCCACCGCACCAGTCCTGGCCGCGCCGACCAACAAGGAGCCGTTGTTGCTCTACATAGCTTCTACCTCGCGGGCGGTCAGCACGGTGACGGTGGTCGAGCGACCAGAGAAGGGCAAGATCCAAGCCGTCCAGCGCCCATTCTACTACCTGAGCGAGGTGCTCCCCATCTCCAAGCAGAACTACCCGCACTACCAGAAGATGTGTTACGGCGTGTACTTCACCGCCAAGAAGCTGAAGCAGTATTTCCAAGAGCACGTCGTCACCGTGGTCAGCACGACGCCTATCGGAGAAATCATCGGGTGCTGGGATGCCTCTGGCCGGGTTGCCAAGTGGCAATCCAGCTAGCTGGCCACACCATCCTCTACGAGCCCCACACCACGATCAAGTCACAAGCCCTGGACGACTTCCTCGTCGACTGGACCGAGACCCAGTACTTGCCGCCGCCCCCCGACTCGACGCATTGGCGCATGCATTTCGACGGATCCAAGATGCGACCCAGCCTGGGGGCCGACATCGCACTGTCGTCCTCGAAGGGCGACCGGGGCTTCAACAACGCTCTAGATCCACTTTGCCGCCTCCAACAACACCGTCGAGTGTGAAGCCCTTGTGCACGGCCTCCGGCTTGCCAAGGAACTCAGCATCCGGCGCATCCTGTGCTACGGCGACTCGGACTTGGTGGTGCAGCAGTGCTCCAGCGAATGGGACGACCGCGACTCCAACATGGCAAGCTAACGCTTCCTTGTCCAGAAGCTGTCCGGATCCTTCGAGGGCTGCGAGTTCCTCCATGTCTCGCGCGCGGAGAGCGAAGTAGCTGACACGCTCGCCAAGATCGCCTCGTCCCAACAAGCCATCCCGTCCGGCGTCTCCCTCGAGCACCTGCGCAAGCCATCCGTCAAGCCATCACCGGATTCCAAGTCCATTCACGTTCCAGACAACCCGGCCATACCTCAAGCCGGCCCCGGGGGCTGCTCAGCTCGGCCCGGCCACCATCGCCCCGGACCCGGCCGTCGGCATCCCCGACCCGTGGACTGCCCAATCCGGCTCAGGGGCTGCCGACTCGGAACCCACCCTGGTGGCCGTCTTCGCCGTGGTTACGGCCCCATCTTGGGCCCTCCCAATATCAGAATTCTTGGAGAACGGGGTTCTCCCCATGGACGAGACCGAAGCTCGGCAAGTGCAGCGCCGGGCGTCCGCCTACAACATCATCAACAACGAGCTCGTCAAATGCAGCTCCACCGGCGTGTTCCAGCGCTGCGTCGAGCAGGAACAGGGAATCGACATCCTCCTCGACATACATCAGGGCGAGTGCGGGCACCACGCCGCATCACGATCCCTGGTGGCCATGGCGTTCCGCCACGGTTTTTACTGGCCCGCGGCCCTCCAAGATGCCGAGTCACTCGTCCTCAAGTGTGAGGGATGCTAGTACTTCAGCAACGCAACCACCAGCCGGCGTCAGCACTCCGCACCATACCGATCGCCTGGCCCTTCGCGGTCTGGGGACTCGACATGGTGGGACCCTTCAAAACCGCTTGAGGCGGCATGACGCACCTGTTGGTGGTAGTAGACAAATTCACCAAGTGGATCGAGGCAAGACCAATCAAGAAACTGGATGGGCCAACAGCCATTCGGTTCATCAAGGACATAGCGGTGCACTAAGGCATGCCGAACAGCATCATTACGAACAACGGGACCAACTTCGCCAAGGGCGCGCTCCAGCAATACTGCTCTGTCTCCGGCATCCGCCTCGACCTGGACTCTGTTGCACATCCGCAGTCCAACGGGCAGGTCGAGCGGGCCAACGGACTCATCCTGTCCGGCGTCAAGCCACGACTCGTCGAGCCACTCATCCGCTCACCCGACAGCTAGCTTGACGAGCTGCCGGCCGTTGTCTGGAGTCTCCGCACCACGTCGAATCGGTCGACCGGGTTCACCCCGTTCTTCCTCGTCTACAGACCCGAAGCCGTCATCCCGACCGACGTCGAGTTCGACTCGCCGCGCGTCGCGATGTACACCGAAGCCGAAGCCATAGAAGCCCGCGAAGATGGCGTCGACCTGCTCGAAGAAGCACGCCCCCTGGCGCTTAGTCGTTCGGCCATCTACCAGCAAGGCCTGAGGCACTACCACAACAAGAAGATCAAGCCCCTTGCGTTCTGCGAGGGCGACCTTGTCCTCCTACTCGTCCAAGAGCAAGCAGGCCAGCACGAGTGTATGTATCGTCGATGCACGCAAGTCAAGGAAGCGCAGGAAGGACACCGCCGGCGAAGAAATGACCCAGCCGTGGAAAGCGGAACTCCTCCGCCCGTTTTACAGTTAGTCGCACTAGTGTATGTATCGTCGCCTTTTGTAAAGGCATGAAACTATGGGGTTCCCAAACGAGACTCGGGGGCTGCCTTTTGTCGACCAATTTATTGTCTCCCTATTTTCCTGCATCACTTTGCCACTGAACCCGTCCATCGATCACTCGCTCGACCCGGGGGCTCGGGGGCTGGCCGGCTCGGTCGCCACCCCGCCACCTTACTTGGTGATTCCTGATAGAATTAGGATGCTGCGGTCCCCCACTTCGCCCTAAAGCCACAGATCCAGCTTTGGCTGTCGGTTGGCAAGCACAACGGGCCAGAGCTCCTTTACGCTTCATACACTAAGTCAAAGGCTGCCGGGTCGATCAACGTTTTGAAGGGCCCAAGTCCTGCGCGCTCCTCTCAAAGAATCGAACTCCTTGTCACGGACCGGAGCCTCGGTCGTCTGACTCGCGC
>NC_041393.1:218906385-218929145 GCF_002162155.2 Triticum dicoccoides | reverse complement strand
GCGCATGAAATCGGTCCAAAAAACGGAAGGCAAGAGCGAAAACACTCACGACATTTGCACACAAATATTTAAGAAAAGGCCCACGGCCCGAGTTCATTACACCCTAAAACCCCCCAGTGGGTGGGTGGACCTGCTACTTAACAAATTTTACATAGAATGTCTCAGGCATCTCCAGCACCGTGTCGCGACGTCGACGGCTCTCCCATGGCGGCCTCCGGGTCGAATGAGGCGCCGGTGTCCTCCTCGGCACCCCCATCGCAGTAGACGCCCGTCTCCTCCGAGCTCCCCTCCGGATCATGGAGAAGCAAGTTGTAGTCGTCGCCGTCCATGACCCTGTCGTCTTCCGTCCGCTCCGAGTGGAACTCGTCGTGGAAGGCGAACTCGGCGATGTAGCTGGCCCAGGAGGCAATCCGGCCGGCTTGCTCCTGCAAGAGCTGCTCTGAGCCTGTCAGGACCCCGATCCTAAGTCACACCGATCTAACATGTAACACATCATATCACTTTGCGGCCTCACACACGGTATTCCCACGGGTGCCACCTTACCTGGCCAGGGACCGTTTGCGCCTTTTGGCTCACGTATATGATAGTGCCACTAGCATCCATATGACAAAGAACCCTGGCTGACATGGCTAGTCGTGAACCCAAGGTGGCACTAACTTACAGGGACAGGCATACATGACCCAACAACGAACGTGTCGGTCATCAGCGAGTGAACCCGGGCTGTAGCAACTAGGCTAGCAGGACTCCGGTAAACTGGGTTGTAGCAGGCTAACAGGACTCTGGTAGACACCGTGTGACATTTCCCCGAAGGGACAGACACAGGAACAAAGAAGGACACATGCCGGCCAACCTAAGTGTTCCGGAGCAGTAGCAAGCTACCAAGGCTCAGTGGAAGCACTAGGAGACATTTCCCGGTAAGAGAGGCTACCAAGGATAAACAACTAGGTTGTCAGATCCCACACATACCAAGCATCTCAATAACATACACACAATATGCTCGATATGTGCAAATACAACATGGCATCACAACATGACTCTACGACTCAAGTATTTTATTCAATAGGCTCCGAGGAGCGAGATATTACAATCATGGGTCTCATGACCCAACAATCATAGCATACAAGTCAAAACACATGCGGAAGCTTAACATGTCTGAGTACAGACATCTACAAATGAAAAGGCTGAGAAGCCTGACTATCTACCAGATCCTGCCAAGGGCACAAGATCATAGTTGAGGTAACAAGCTAAACGTCGAAGTCCACGCGGTACTACTAGCGAGACTGAAGTCTCTCTGCAAAAACATATGCATCATTATCAACAAGGGGATGGTGGGGTTTAACTGCAGCAAGCCAGCTTTGACTCGGTGGCTATCCTAAACTACGACTGCAAGTAACTCTTTTGAGGTGGCGCACACGAGTCCACATATTCACCATATCAATACACCACTATGGATCCGCTCCCATCTCCCTACGAGAACGCCATCCATAGCACTCACGCTTATCTTGCGCAGTTTAGAGTATCCACTTTCACTTGTCTATGAACTGTACATGCAACGCAGAAGTCCTTTACCGCGGACACGGCTATTCGAATAGATAATGTTAACCCTGCAGGGGTGTACTTCTTCACACACGCTCTCGCCACTTACCGCCATGTATACCTCGTGTATCTCGGCAACCTTCAAGCAGAAGCCTGGCGAGGGAGTCGGCCACGACCTGACTAACCACACAAGTCTCTCGTCCAGGTTTATCGCCTATTCGGGTTCCATCCGCAAGGAGATCCGGCCGGGGTGTCGCTCACGGCCCCAAACGATGTGTGCAGGGTTCCCAAGCCCACCATCCGGGTGCTACTTGGTACACCGGGCCACTGTGCCTAGTCTGTCCCAAGCCCACCTGGCCGGGAGCCACTTGGTAGACTACTAACACTACCTACAAACACCAGAAACTAGTTGCGACTCTTGGACAGAGATCAAGTTGGTTAATAAATCGAGAGGGCTTGGAGCGCCCGGAGCCCAATGTGTGGTAGTATCGAGTCATGGATCACAAACACAGAACTCAGTTCCTGAGGACGGCTGCAATGAGACAACACACCATGTACTCCTACATGGCCTCTCACCGCTACCTTTACCAAATCGTGTTCACACACTTAGCTCTCAACAGTAGGACATGTTCACCACATTCCAATTCATCCCCGATGAATCAGACCTGACTCAACTCTAAGCAGTAGAAGGCATGACAAACAAGCATGAATGAGTAGGCACATCAGGGCTCAAACAACACCTACTCATGCTAGTGGGTTTCATCTATTTACTGTGGCAATGACAGGTCATGCAGAGGATAAAGGGGTTCAGCTACCGCAACAAGTAACAGATGAATCATTGTTGTCCTAATGCAGTAAAAGAGAGCAGGAGCGAGAGAGTGGGATTTTATCGGAATGAACAAGGGGGTTTTGCTTGCCTGGCACTTCTGAAGATAGTATAGCTCTTCATCGGTGTCATCGAACTCATCGTCGGAACATCGTCTACTGAGAGGGGACAAATACCGGCAAACAAGGGAGAACACAATCAATGCAATGCAACAATATGATGCATGAATGTGACATGGCAATATGATGTGGTTTGAGCTAATTCAACTAGCAATGGGTTAAATGAAGTTGGTTTGAATCCAAGATTCAAATTCAAACTCCATATGTGAAGGTTTAAATGCCATTTAATTGAATTGTCCTAAACAGCAGCTAGAAGTTGTTCTAACATGCATTAAAATGGTACAGATGGATAGATTGGATTTTTCTGATCATTTTTCATATATAATTGATTTCATTCTGAGTTACGGTTGATTTTATATGATTTTTAGAAGTTTATAACATTTTCTGAAATAAATAAACCATTTAAGATTTATTTAAATTCCAAAAGAATTACTGCGTCAGCATGATGTCACTATGATGTCAGCATGTCAACGGGGCGGTCCAGGTCAAACTGACCATGGGTCCCGCATGTCAGTGTTATTAGTCTAACTAATTTAGTTAGTCCTAATCCTAACTTAATTAGCAGGCAGGTCCCATTTGTCATGGACCTAGGGGGGTCAAACTGGGCCCACCCAGGGTCAACTTGGTCAGCAGGTCAAACCTGCCGGTGTTGAGCCACCGGCGAGGCTGAGACGACCGAGAGCGTCGGAAACGCTTCCCCGGCCACGGTTCGATGCGCGGGTGGTTGCTACGGGTAGCTGGCGGTGTGGCGCATCCAACGGTGACGGTGGTTGGAGCTGGGGTGGCCGGGAACGACGACGGCATCGAGCCGGGCGGCGGCCGGAGCTCGGGGGTTCGCGGGACCGGCGCTGCGGTGTGCAAACGAGACGGTTGTCGCGCTAGTTTTGCTCTACGGGACGCTGCGAGTGCAACGGACGCACGCGTGGGACAAAAAGGTCACCGGGGCTTTGCCGGCGACGAGCCCGTGTGGCGGCGGCTACGGTAAGCAAGGGGAGAATGACTGCGGCGACCAAACGGAAGCGGGGTTAGGGGGATATGACCGGGGGCTCACCACGGTCACGAAGAGATGCTCGGCGGGCTCGAGTGAGGCCGGACGGCACGAATTTGACAGCGGCGATCGTCGGGGCAGAGGTTGATGACGACAGCGATGGCGACGTTCTAGGGCCTCCGGCGTCGTACAGCTCGATGGAGAGGACGAGGGGACCGAGGCGGTTCTTCTGGACAACTCAGGGGAGAGATGCGACGGCGGTGGGCGCGGTGGTGGTGAACGGCGTCGACGGCAGCGCTCGGTTGCGAGAGGGAGAGAGAGCAGAGGAGGGGAGAGTGAAACGTCCAGGGGGTCGGGGCGGCACCGAAGAGAAGGCCCGAGGCGTCGCCACGCTATTCAAGCGGGGCAGGCAGCCGGGGAGCTACGTGGCGAGCTCGGCATGCACGGGGGCGCTCCTCTCTGCCTGCCTGGCGAGAGGAAGCATGTGGCTGGCACGGGCCAGCACAGTGCTGGGCCGGCCAGTGGGCTGCCAGGTGGGCTGCACCAAGTAAGTGGCGAGGTTGTTTCCTCTCTCTCTGTTTTCTATTTTAATTACTGTTTTCTATTTTTCTAAAACTTTGTGGCTTTATTAAAAATACTAAATCAATCCCAAAAATCATACAACTACTCATGACCACTGTTGGAAATATATCCTACAGTAAACATTTTAGTTTGGGATTATTTGAGCATTTAATATATTTTATAGCATTTAAATGCCCAAATGCAAATACTATATGGTTTAATTCAATAATCTAGAATGGCCTAGAAAAATGTGCACCATTTTTGGGAGATGTTCTAGACCAATCCAAAAATAATGAACTTTTCTGAAGAGCATTTTGGGTTCATTGAGATATTTTTATTTGAACCTAGTTGATTTGATCTGGTGCTAGGGTTTGAGCAATCCCCATTTCAACTTAAATAAAATTTAAACATGATGCACACATGAAGGGCTAGCCTAGTGCATACCAGAACTAGGGATGTGACAACTCACCCCCACTAAACAAGAATCTCGTCCCGAGATTCAAGCGTAGGGTAAGCTGGAAGGGAACGCAAACTAACACAATCTTCACGATCCAGGTTGCACTTCATAGGGGCGTTGATTCGATCACCATGTTTGACTCGATGTCTTCCTCTGAGAACTCCAACTAACATGACAAGAAGAGGAAAGGAAAACTCTAGAAGAATTGATCTTCTCGAAGACCGAACAACTCAGGATCAACTCATGGGATGAGACATAGCAACATTTCCCGAGCTGAGACACGAGGCATACATCTAGAGGGATGGAGTGGAACAGATGACGAGGGTTCACTAGGTAGACAACAATTCCACGCTTAAGAAGGTGGTAAACGATTGTCAACGTAGCGAGGAGTTGAGTTGCCATGATACCATAACGGGGCACCTTAGGGAAGGTGACTTGTAGAAATATCCCCTTAAGTGGTAAAAAGAATTACCTTTGATTTAGAGATCATTGAGATTCTTTATACCAGCCTAAGGCTATTCTCGAGCGATCATTTGGAGGGGGTCGGTAGAATGGCATGCTTGGATTAGAATGGATGATGTGGATTACCTTCTTGAAAACAACACAAGGGATGATTTTAGTAATTGAGGAGAAGCTCAACAGTAGAGAGTGAGTCCACTGTTTGAAAAGTTATATCATAATCGAGGAAACTGAGAGCAATCCCAGTTAGTGTCGATGATAACACCTAGCGCTTGTGCGTGCCCTCAAGAACTTGAGCATTTCCATATTCATCAAGGTTTTACCAACATCCGTGTCAAGGATCCTGGCAACACAACATACTACCATGATGGATAGTGATGGACGATGCAGATGCATAGGAAGATAACAGCTTCTCAGATTTCACCTTAGCGAGGCCAAGGAAACAAAATCTGGATGATCGACCGAGAGACATTTAGCACTCCGCTTCTAATGTTCTCCTTGATGTGCTAGCGTAATCCATAGATAATTATGGTTTGATATCTAGAACATAAGGTAAAAGGTCGGACTTCGGGAACACAAAAATCCATAAGGAACAACTAGGGAGTAGATCCTACGAAATCCTTATGGGGAGGTGGCCAACTTCCTCAAACAAGATACTACAATAATAGGTCTTCCGGCTGGGTGTGTTGGCCACGACATCCACTTTATCGGTTATCGAGGGACCAATATTATAGTTCTTGGGAAATGTTCCAACCATCATATCCGCCTGAGATTCAGATCTGGTTGGTGTCAGGATATTCCAGACTCATCGAGTCTAGGAAGAAAAATGAAAGTTTGCAACAAAAATCGACGAGATGACGTTGCGAGATTCTCGGGAAATGAACTACGATGGCAAGCTCCAAAACATGAGCTGGTTCTGCTACACACATATGAACACGTTGTCCCAGACAAAACATTATCACATGGTAGTCTTACAATAAAACACTACCGAGTTCTGGTAGGGAACCATCATCAATGACATCGAAGTCTCCACGCGTGGAAGTCCAAAGAGTTCACCTTGGACAGACTCCTTTTTCTTTGAACAACTCAATCAGTGGCTTGGTGTGCTAGGATATACATATGGAATGAAGATGATCAGTCTAACAGACCACATAATTCTTCGCACGTGCATGACTGACTTGGGATGATTCCGGAGGAAGCAAAACTAACTTTCTCGAATTCACGGCGGCAACTTGCATCAAATGCACATGAGCTAGAGGAAGTCACTTCTTTCATCCAGACATATGCTTCACGAACGGGTCATGAAGAAAATGCTTACACAAGTTTCCAATGCTAACTTAGATGTTCAACATGAATCATGGAGAGGATAAAATGCTGCTGATGAGCTCAACAACAAGTTATCAAGATTCCCATGGTGATGGAATTCCACAACTATGTGAACAAGGTGATAGTATTGGTCAGACCCAAAAGATATAATGGTGTATGCTCGAGGAAACAACCACGAGTAAGACAACATTACGAATATCGTTGGTTCTGATTTGATTTGATGATAGCCCATACTCAAATCAAAGATTGGATAAGATAATAGATCCAACAATTGACCATGAGGATCAATTAATGAAGATATCATCTTTCTTCAACACACACGCACAAAGATATCCCTTTGGAATGAACTGAGTCAGACAAGGTTTTATCTTCCAACTCTCCAAGTTGTCGTTTAGCTTAGCCAACTAGTTTAGGGTATCCAACACAGATTCTTGGAGAAAGGGTGGTTCATAGAGAAACCAACTTGATCATGAACTCAACATAGCGGTCAGGTGACGACCTGGTGATACTTCCGAGAAGATATCTGAAAATCACAAACCACTGATATGTTACTAAGCTCGAGAACAATCTTGCTTTTCAGGGCAAGACGAAATGATCAAATAAGCAAGGATTGGCACTATCCTAACTCATTGATCGAAGAGTGCACCGGAAATAAGAACTAGGTAGCACAATCTATCTTAGAATGATGATTCAAAAACCAACACGCTAAGAATGAAATTATTGTCCTTTAGCTGCCAAGCAACAAAGTTGCTAGGAGCATTGATTTCACACATCATAGTTCACCTGTCGGCATTCCGGTTACAACAACACGGGAGCCGAGAAATGACTAATGAGGGCGAGAAGTATCACTTTATCAAGACTTCGTAGGAGGGTGTGCAATTCCCATGATATTCTTGATATAAAGATGGGTAATACTTCAAGGTAGAACAAACCAAAAGTTGGATTGCATTTGATCTACGGAATACAACTGTTTGACCCAATCCTGGATATGGATGAGGTTCTGGAGTTTGTTTCTCCTAGTCATTCCGGAATAGAATGGCTTGATGGACCACAAGAGTAATAGGCATCGATGAACGAATGCACACATACTCTTGACTATCAATTGATAGACGAGGGTCAGAAGACGACTAAGGGGGACAACTCAAAGAACATACGATTTTCTGAGTTGTGGACGCATGGATTAGAATGTCAAACGAGTTCAACATATTTCCTCCGGACAATCCATGCAGAGAGGTAGGTTTGTCAGAATCGTAATATAGAAGGGGAACTCATCAAGAGCACTCTTGTTGTGATCTTTTGGTTCCCGAACTTCTACCATATTGGTTCATGGTATTGGAAGAAGGATATACCACGAATCTCGAGGACTATCGCAAAGGTTACTAATATCCTAAAGGAACTAGCAAACACCAACAACATGAAGTAAGTAGGGAAATCTCGGGTTCAGAAACCCAGGAGTAGAATACCTACTACTAAGTGGCATCACGAGATGCTCTCGAGAATGATGGCTAGATTCATCACACTGGGAACACAGAACATGGCTAGATTACTAGATGATCCCCTAAGACAACTAGGGTCATAATAATAATTCCAACATATATGTCGAGGCAATAAAATACCTCAACTCAACAATTAATGCGATTAGCTTGGCCTAAAGGAACATCAAAACCAAAGGGAAAGGATTTTGCAAATGCATCAGATTATTTAGAAACCTGGGATGACTCGGACAGCATAACGGCTGTAAAAGCTCGAAAAGGTTGGAGACATGCTACAAAATGGTGGCATAACCACTTGATCATCATAAGATCAAGGTTCTGAGATCAACTATGAACATACAGAAGATAGTAGGAACTTAACTCAAGCTTAGAACCATCAATCCTACAGGACTACGGATTAGTAACACGTGATCCTGATAGAAAGAAGAGAAAGCCTAGTTCCTTAACCCCGTAGGAAAGATAAGATGACTCGGATCAGAAGGGCATAAGGTATAAGGAGTAAAAAGAGCCTTACATTCCATCCCACAATCAATTCCCCTACATATAACTAAAGCATTTCTAGACTCAACTTCGACCAGTTTGGCTTGGTAATCCTACAGGCAGTCAAGCTCTGATACCAAAACTGTCAGGACCCGATGCTAAGTCACACCGATCTAGCATGTAACACATGATATCACTTTGCGGCCTCACGCACGGTATTCCCACGGGTGCCACCTTACCTGGCCCGGGACCGTTTGCGCCTTTTGGCTCACGTATATGATAGTGCCGCTAGCATCCATATGACAAAGAACCCGGGCTGACATGGCTAGTCGTGAACCCAAAGTGGCACTAACTTACAGGGACAGGCATACATGACCCAACAACGAATGTGTCGGTCATCAGTGAGTGAATCTGGGCTGTAGCAACTGGGCTAGCAGGACTCCGATAAACTGGGCTGTAGCAGGCTACCAGGACTCCGATAGACACCGCGTGACATTTCCCCGAAGGGACAGACACAGGAACGAAGAAGGACACATGCCGGCCAGCCTAAGTGTTCCGGAGCAGTAGCAAACTACCAAGGATCAGTGGAAGCACTAGGAGGCATTTCCCGGTAAGAGAGGCTACCAAGGATAAACAACTAGGTTGTCAGATCCCACACATACCAAGCATTTCAATAACATACACACAATATGCTCGATATGTGCAAATACAACATGGCATCACAACATGACTCTACGACTCAAGTATTTTATTCAATAGGCTCTGAGGAGCGAGATATTACAATCATGGGTCTCATGACCCAACAATCAGAGCATACAAGTCAAAACACATGCGGAAGCTTAACATGTCTGAGTACAGACATCTACAAATGAAAAGGCTGAGAAGCCTGACTATCTACCAGATCCTGCCGAGGGCACAAGATCATAGTTGAGGTAACAAGCTAAACGTCGAAGTCCACGAGGTACTACTAGCGAGACTGAAGTCTCTCTACAAAAACATAAATTAAGCAACGTGAGTACAAATGTACCTAGCAAGACTTACATCAGATCTAACTACATATGCATCATTATCAACAAGGGGATGGTGGGGCTTAACTGCAGCAAGCCAGCTTTGACTCGGTGGCTATCCTAAACTACGACTTCAAGTAACTCTTTTGAGGTGGCGCACACGAGTCCACATATTCACCATATCGATACACCACTATGGATCCGCTCCCGTCTCCCTACGAGAACGCCATCCATAGCACTCACGCTTATCTTGCGCATTTTAGAGTATCCACTTTCACTTGTCTATGAACTGTACATGCAACCCAGAAGTCCTTTACCGCGGACACGGCTATTTGAATAGATAATGTTAACCCTGCAGGGGTGTACTTCTTCACACACGCTCTCGCCGCTTACCGCCATGTACACCTCGTGTATCTCGGCAACCTTCAAGCGGAAGCCTGGCGAGGGAGTCGGCCATGACCTGACTAACCACACAAGTCTCTCGTCCAGGTTTATCGCCTATTCGGGTTCCATCCTCAAGGAGATCCGGCCGGGGTGTCGCTCACGGCCCCAAACAATGTGTGCAGGGTTCCCAAGCCCACCATCCGGGTGCTACTTGGTACACCGGGCCACTGTGCCTAGTCTGTCCCAAGCCCACCTGGCCGGGTGCCACTTGGTAGACTACTAACACTACCTACAAATACCAGAAACTAGTTGCGACTCCTGGACAGAGATCAACTTGGTTAATAAGTCGAGAGGGCTTGGAGCGCCCGGAGCCCAATGTGTGGTAGTATCGAGTCATGGATCACAAACACAGAACTCAGTTCCTAAGGACGGATGCAATGAGACAACCCACCATGTACTCCTACATGGCCTCTCACCGCTACCTTTACCAAATCGTGTTCACACACTTAGCTCTCAACAGTAGGACAATTTTCACCACATTCCAATTCATCCCCGATGAATCAGACCTGACTCAACTCTAAGCAGTAGCAGGCATGACAAACAAGCATGAATGAGTAGGCACATCAGGGCTCAAACAACTCCTACTCATGCTAGTGGGTTTCATCTATTTACTGTGGCAATGACATGTCATGCAGAGGATAAAGGGGTTCAGCTACCGCAACAAGTAACAGATTAATCGTTGTTGTCCTAATGCAGTAAAAGAGAGCAGGAGCGAGAGAGTGGGATTTTATCGGAATGAACAAGGGGTTTTTGCTTGCCTGGCACTTCTGAAGATAGTATAGCTCTTCATCGGTGTCATCGAACTCATCGTCGGAACGTCGTCTACTGAGAGGGGACAAATACCGACAAACAAGGGAGAACACAATCAATGCAATGCAACAATATGATGCATGGATGTGACCTGGCAATATGCTGTGGTTTGAGCTAATTCAACTAGCAATGGGTTAAATGAAGTTGGTTTGAATCCAAGATTCAAATTCAAACTCCATATGTGAAGGTTTAAATGCCATTTAATTGAATTGTCCTAAACAGCAGCTATAAGTTGTTCTAACATGCATGAAAATGGTACAGATGGATAGATTGGATTTTTCTGATCATTTTTCATATATAATTTATTTCATTCTGAGTTACGGTTGATTTTATATGATTTTTAGAAGTTTATAACATTTTCTGAAATAAATAAACCATTTAAGATTTATTTAAATTCCAAAAGAATTACTACGTCAGCATGACGTCACTATGATGTCAGCAGGTCAACGGGGCGGTCCAGGTCAAACTGACCATGGGTCCCGCATGTCAGTGTTATTAGTCTAACTAATTTTAGTTAGTCCTAATCCTAACTTAATTAGCAGGCAGGTCCCATTTGTCATGGACCCAGCGGGGTCAAACTGGGCCCACCCAGGGTCAACTTGGTCAGCAGGTCAAACTTGCCGGCCTTGAGCCGCCGGCAAGGCTGAGACGACGGAGAGCGTCGGAAACGCTTCCCCGGCCAATGTTCGATGCGCGGGTGGGTGCTACGGGTAGCTGGCGGTGTGGCGCATCCAACGGTGATGGTGGTTGGAGCTGGGGTGGCCGGGAACGACGACGGCGTCGAGCCGGGCGGCGGCCGGAGCTCGGGGGTTCGCGGGACCGGTGCTGCGTTGTGCAAACGAGACGGTTGTCGCGCTAGTTTTGCTCTACGGGACGTTGCGAGTGCAATGGACGCACGCGTGGGACCAAAAGGTCACCGGGGCTTCGCCGGCGACGAGCCCGTGTGGCGGCGGCTACGGTAAGCAAGGGGACAACAGCTGCCGCGACCAAACAGAAGCGGGGTTAGGGGGGATATGACCGGGGGCTCACCACGGTCACGAAGAGATGCTCGGCAGGCTCGGGGGAGGCCGGACGGCGACGAATTTGAGGGCGGCGATCGTCGGGGCAGAGGTTGATGACGACAACAATGGCGACGTTCTAGGGCCTCCGGCGTCGTACAACTCGATGGAGAGGACGAGGGGACCGAGGCGGTTCTTCTGGACAGCTCAGGGGAGATATGCGACGGCGGTGGGCGCGGTGGTGGTGAACGGCGTCGACGGCAGCGCTCGGTTGCGAGAGGGAGAGAGAGCAGAGGAGGGGAGAGTGAAACGTCCAGGGGGTCGGGGCGGCACTGAAGAGACGGCCCGAGGCGTCGCCACGCTATCCAAGCGGGGCAGGCAGCCAGGGAGCCGCGTGGCGAGCTCGGCGTGCGCGGGCGCGCTCCTCTCTGCTTGCCCGGCAAGAGGAAGCAGGTGGCTGGCACGTGCCAGCACAGTGCTGGGCCGGCCAGTGGGCTGCCAGGTGGGCTGCACCAGGTAAGTGGCCAGGTTGTTTCCTCTCTCTCTCTCTCCATTTTCTATTTTAATTACTGTTTTCTATTTTTCTGCAACTTTGTGGCTTTATTAAAAATACTAAATCAATCCCAAAAATCATACAACTACTCATGACCACTGTTGGAAATATATCCTACAGTAAACATTTTAGTTTGGGATTATTTGAGCATTTAAAATATTTTATAGCATTTAAATGCCCAAATGCAAATACTATATGGTTTAATTCAATAATCTAGAATGGCCTAGAAAAACGTGCACCATTTTTGGGAGAGGTTCTAGACCAATCCAAAAATAATGAACTTTTCTGAAGAGCATTTTGGGTTCATTGAGAATATTTTTATTTGAACCTAGTTGATTTGATCTGGTGCTAGGGTTTGAGCATTCCCCATTTCAACTTAAATAAAATTTAAACATGATGCACACATGAAGGGCTAGCCTAGTGCATACCAGAACTAGGGATGTGACAGAGCCGACCCGCTGGCCCATCAACGCGTCCAGCTGTAGGTCCGGATGCCAAGACAGCGCGAACAAGAGCGCCATCTCAGCACCGGCACGAGCGGCGGAGATGCGCCACTCGTGAAGCCGGTCCGGCCCCATCTCCAACCAACGCACCAGGAGCGTGAAGCTGCTCAGCTCGATGGAGTCCGGCTAAAGGGCCGACGTCATCATGGTGCCAGCCTGGGACAGCCGCCCCATCTGTGTTCCCAAGACCCACAGGCGGGCCTCAGCGGCGGCGATGATCTCCGGGAAGGTCCACGCCACCCGCGGATCCGTCCCGGACCCAATGACTCTGGTCGGGTCACGCTGATAGCGGATGGCTTCCTCCGCCAGCCGATGCGTCTCCGGGAAGGCCCCTGCCACAAAAGAAGAAGCAAATTAGAAGAAGAAAAACAAGGACGAAAGGCCGGATCCCGACCCGGCAAATTGCAAGAAAAAGCACTTACTGGAGAAGGACTCTTTCAGGTGCTGTGCTTCGAGCAACGTACCACGCCGCTCCCGTTCAATGGCGCGGTCGCGCTCCTGGAGCGCCTTCTCCAGATCGACCGCCTTGGCAAGGGCCGCCTTCAGCTCGGCGTCCTTGTCATCGGCCGCCTTCTCGGCCGCCTCGCGGCGACGGGCCTCGTCCTGACGGGCCCCCTCAACCGTGGTGACCTGCCCCCGCAGGAGATCCACCTCGGCCTAGAGCCGGCCCTTGTTGTCGACCAGCTGGCCGCGCTGCTGGTCCGCCTCCACCAGGGCCTGCTGCGCCTCCACCACCTTGGCGGCTTCCACCTTAAGGAGCTCCACCTCAGCCTCGAGGCGGCTCTTGTGACCTGCCAACTGCTCATGTAGCCAGTTGGCCTTGTCGAGAGACCGCCGGGCCACGACCGCCTCCGCCCTCACCTGCGCCGCCTCGATGCCAAGACGGCCGGTGTCGGCAACGAGCCGGTCATAGTGATGACCGACCTAGAGAAGACAAGTCCGCCAGGACAGCACCTCGGCTGCGAAAAAGAAGGATTCAACAAATAAGAAAGCAAGACTTAAGATTTGGCCCAACTGATACACAGTTGCCCCGAATCTCGGGGGCTACACCCAATGGGTGCGCTAGCGCGCCCCACTGGAAAAGAGCACAAGAATACCTGCGGTGACGCGAAGCTCCTCCTCCTTGGCGGTGAGCTGCTCCTTGAGCTCCCGGTGCTTGCCCAGGAGACAGTTGTAGGCGGCAACCCGGAAGGCGTCGAGATGCTGAAGAAGGCGGAAGTCAGAACAAGGCCAACACTCTAAAGATTCAACCCAACTACTATGTAGTTGGCCCGAACCTCGGGGGCTACACCCAGTGGGTGCGCTGGCTCGCCCCCACAAAGAAGAAATCACAAGAAAGGAAAGGCTTACCAGAACGGTGCGCTCCAGGTCGCGCGTCCGCTCCATCTCGGCCTGGGCGAAGGCCTCGAGCCGGTCCGTCCGGCCGTGCAGGCGGCGGCTGACGGCGTCCAGTGCCGCCTCCTCCTGGGTTTGAGGCCCGAAGACCACGACGCCCCTGCTTCGCGCCGGCTGCGGCGCGGCGGCCCGACGCCCTCCCTGCCGGGGCACCAAGGCGTGCTTCCCGCTGGCCGCTCCCGACGCGGCCAACACCTCCTCCGACGCCCCTCCCAGTGCCGTCGACGACCCGGACGCCGGGACGCCCTGCGTCGCCGCCTTCGGTCTAGACGCCGAGACGGCCTGCCGCGCCACCACCGGCCCAGCTGCCGGGGTGGCCTCAGGCACCGCCGCCCGCGGTGCCTCCTCCAACACCAGCGGCGCCTCCGGCACCGCCGCCCGCAGCGCCTCTTCCAAGACGGCGCCTCCTCCACCGCCATCAGCCCCGCTCACTCGACTACATCGACCCGCGGCGGGGTGTCATCGTCCACCTCCACGACCTCCCGGTCGAGGATCACCACCTCAGCCCGGCCTCCACGGTCGCGCCCCCTCATCGACAACGGCTCAAAGACCATCGCCGCCACCATCGTGCCCTCCAGCATCTCGCGCCAGGCCGGCTCCGCGCCGGCTCTTGCCCATGCCGCCACCCCGTCGGTCCAAACCCGGACCGATGCCGCCTCCAGCTCCGCCTCGGCCCTGTTCCTGTCCCGCCAGGCCAAGCCTTCGGCGTCGTTCGGGTCCCGGCCGAGGTCCGAGTCGGCCCGTCCCTACACCTCGGCCTAGTCGGCAAGGTCGGACCGGCTCGTGTGGAACGCGGCCCCTTCGGCGGCCGCAGCTTCCGCCGCCGCCCTCGCCAGCGTGATTGGCGACCTGAAGAAGACAAAATGAGCAGAAAAGAAACAAGGCTAGCTCAACAATCCGGATGTGTACGGGAGAAGAAGCTTACGCCAACAAGACCGGGACCGGTGTTGGCCTCCCGTGCCCGGCGCCGCTTCCTCTTGGCCGACCTCCCGACCCCGGGCGGGTCCGCCGTGCGCTTCAGGGCCCGGGGTCGCGGCGCGATGTTGTCTTTCCCATGCGGGCGGCTCGGCGCCACCCCATGTGAAGACCCGGCTCCGCCCGCGTCATCGCCTCCCCCACCCAACGCCGCTACACCAACAATTGGTGTCAGCATCGCCCATACCGTGCCGTGGTTAGCAATTCAAGACACATGAAGAAAAATGCAAAACTTACCCGCGTGACGCCCAGCGCCGGTGTCGCCTTCGGCCTCCTCCTTCCCGCCGTGGGCCGCGGGCTCCACTGGTGCCACCGGCGCCACCTGCGACAGAGGCCGGGCGTAAGGATGCCGGATCGCATTCAGAAGCACCTCCCATGTCGCGTCAGGACGGATGAGAAGGTGCGCATCAGCAAAGTAAGACGACCAGACACTCACCTGCGGCGCCGGGTTCAACTCGCTTTACGGCGCCTTGCCGAACCGCCAGTCCTCCCCAAGGTTGGCCTTGGAGATGTCGTTCACGCCGCGTGCGATATGCTCCACAGTCAACCGCGTCGACCCCATGCGGTTGGGGTCTTGAAGGCCGACCATTTCTCCGATGAGGCAGGAGCATCTCTGTAGTGAGAGGACCCGACACATGATGAATGCGGCGATAAGGTTGGTGCCGGTGAGCCCCTCCTACGTCCTCATCACCGTCACCCGCTCACAGAGATTGACAATCTCCTGCGACGGGTGCCTGGGCGAGTAGCCCCAGCTTGCCTTCGCCCGCGGCAGCGCGATGGCGAAGCCCGAAAGATTGATGCGATCCGCACCCAGGTTGCGGACGTAGAAGGAGTTCTGCCATTTCTTGGCAGAATCCTCCAGCGGGATCTTGGGGAAGTCCTCCCCCGACCGCTTCGAGATGACGGCAGCGCCGCAGTCGGCGAACTCTCTGGCCGACGGGCCCTACTGCTTCAGGGAGAAGAAGCGCACCCAGAGGTCGATCGTGGGCTCGACCCCCAGGTACCCCTCGCAGAGGGTGACGAAGCTGGATAGCTGGACGATGGCGCCAGCGCCAAGATGATGCGGTTGGAGCCCGTACAACTCTAGGAACATGCAGAAGAAGGTGCTCGCCGGTAGCCCTAATCGGCGCTCAAAGTGCATGAGGAAGACCACGCGCTCCTGCTCCTCTGGCCGAGGCCTCTGCTCGCCGCGCGGCAGACGGAAGCCGACGTCCGTCTCCCGCAGCAGGTGCCGCGTCGCCCGGAGTTGGGTGATGTCCTCGATGGTGACATTCGAACTCATCCAAGAGCCCGACGGCAGTGCCATGATCAAAATAAGGAGAAAGGAGATGGACGGCGAAGGAGTTCTGCTCGGAGCAGCAGGCGCCACAGTGCGTCGGTTGCAAGGAGCGGAGCAAGAGCAAGGGGACAAGAGGGCGTAAAGAGAATGATGTCCGCCGCCCCCTGCCCCCCTCAATTTATAACCCTCGATTCAAACGTGGGGGAGTGGGATCGTCTGCACGCACCCGTTCCACTACCCCGCAATAAGTGCGCACGTACACGCGCAGTAACTGCGCGGGGAAGAGCAACCCTGCCCCCGGACGCCGCAATAAATCTGCGCGCATGGGCCAAGGGCGCGTAGCAGCGGGCCCCAGCCCGTCGCCCAGTCCCGTCATGCGCGTGGCCTGTCAGGCCCCTCCGACTTTCGGGCACCACGTGGCGCCCGTGCGAAGCCCGAGGGATTGCCCCAAGATTCGACAGATTCCTCGGTTCCCGCCATGGCCAGGATGCCGCGATCCGGTTTCCAAGAAAACCAGCACACAACGGGTGTTGCCAGACCCGACGCTCGTAGAATCCGCCTTGTGTAAGGGGGAAACTGCAAAGGCCCACTCATCCGAAGACGGCGGACCTTCATAGCTTCGAGGACTACTGTCGGGGGGATAGACCCCGGGCAGGCAACGAAACCCAGATCCTCTTTAAAAACAACGGGGCTGGCACCGCCCCTCAAACTGGCATGCGCTTGGCCGGGTCGCTCGACCCGGCCAAGCCCCGCAACCCGGCCAGACTCTTCGACCCGGCAAGACGCGTCGACTTGGCCTCAACAACTAGCGCAAGATAGCCGAACCTGGCACAACCAAAGCTTCCTCAACAAGCCAACTCCACCCCGTGGCGTGCTCCGCAATTCGGCCATGGTTCAGATCCCGTCCCATCCAGGCCGTACGATGGGACGAGTCTTCAATCAACGATGACTGAGGCAACAGTGCCCCGCCCATGCCTCTGGTCAGCCGGAGCATGGCAACAATGCCCCTCACCTACCCGTTGACCAAGGCCGGCGTGGCTACAGTGCCCCCGCTCTCATCGCTGACGACATCAAGCGGCAACCTGACGGAGAGCCACTGTACACGACTCGACTCGGCCACACCCTGACGATCGACAAGACGGCGCACAGTCCCCCTAGGCACGCGGGGCCCGCACCTAGGGGAACCCGGCGAACCACAAGCCCTCAACGGGACCCAGCCCGGGCCCCCGGACACCGACAATCCAGACCCACTGACTTGTAACATTACCATGTACCCCTGGGGGGTTGATCTATAAAACCCCCCAGGAGCCCACGCTCATAGGGGCATGTAACAAGAGAAAGGCAAGTAAGCACAGGACTAGCCACCGAAAAAGCAACACCAGAGGGAAGGAGCAGCCCAAGCCTTGGCCAGCTCCCTACCTCCCCCATACAGCTCCAGGAGCAACATTGTACTATCAAACATCCAACTACACTCGGCAGGACTAGGGGTGTTATCTCTCCGGAGAGCCCCGAACCTGGGTATGTCCGGCATCCCACGCCTGCTCATGCCAACCTCGCCTCTGGAACCCACCAGCGCCCTCGAGCCTCCTCCTCTCTTTAGCCATCCCTTGGCATCTGTCACGCGCCCACCACGACAACAGGGGAGTAGACCCTGTGCTCTATACTGTACATGCGTCCAAGCACGGGAGAAAGAGGAGAGACATTTAATTTTTCTATTCCTTCAGTCAATCAATCAGGGAGCTTCGGTTCCATCTTTTTGGGTTTAGCAGCACCGTCCACAATGGTTCCCACAATGCCAAAAGCTATTTTCACATTTGGCTACACATTGTGGATGCCCTTAACTGTATCACTTGGTTTTGCTCCTGTGTGCTATCTATACAAATCTCAATTATATTGATCTAAAAAATTATAGAATCAAGATTAGTAAAAACGAGGTGATTTTGCCGCGTGGATGGCGGGGGAGGTTTCTTATTTTTAGAGGATGTTGTCCTGGCGGTTTGCTAACATGCAGTCCCACGTGTCAGTGCTTTACCAAGTCGATCCGTGTCCCACATGAGGCAGAACAACGGCAAAAGCAACACGTGGTTAACTTGAAGAAGATGAGGCAGAAGCGGATTCAGCAACAAGTGAAATGATGGTTTCTTCGTCCCTCTAAATTCTTTTTTTAGCATTATTACTTTGTCCCTCCAACTTAACTGCGGGAAAGGTGCAGCTTTGTGATTTGACGCCTCATTGCTCATTACTATGCCGGCGCCATGACTGGGGTGCTTCACCCCGGCTGCTTTGCACTGTATTTCGGTATGGCACGTGGACCCGGTAGCTTGATGTCCCACATGTCGGCGAAAGGGACTAGAAGATTTATGAAAGCGAGCGCTCCACTCTTACAACGGAGGAGTACACGACACGACGGCCCAGTGAACTGTCACTTGTACTGTATAGTACTATAGTTTTGCTGTTTGGCATGATCCATCGATACAAGCCCGATTAAACAGGAAAGGGTAGGATTATTTCCACGCGGTAGATGATACTGGCCATACATTTCAAAGGCAATTTTAATGTATGCAAACTGAATAATTAAGTAACAATATGATGTCTAGTAAAACTAAAAACACATATGATTTATTGTGTTAGAGTGTAGCAGTAGTGCTGTATTGCATAGTTGTTAGATGTAACATGCGAGAACGTGTATAGATGTAGTTTTGGAGGGCCTACAGAGAGAAAAGTGTAATACGGTCACCAAACTTCAGAATAAGCTGATTATGGTCACTATATATGTTTTGCGGTGATTATACGGTCACTTGCTCACGGTTCAGCATCGGATTGCACTCTGTTGACCGGCCAAATAGTCCGCGTGGCACCATGTTGACTAGTTAAATTGACCACGTTCCTTATGGGTCCCACCTGTCAGTTCACATAAGGAAAAGGTCAGATAAATACAAATTTACGCAGGCGCGACAAGACTCCAACCCATGCGCGGGAATCACCTGGTTGTGTATGTGTCTGTCAGGGCCTGATGTGTGCGCATGCACATGTAGGTTGAGCACTTGAGTGTGAGAGTGTGTGTTGGTCGTGTGGTGTACTGGTGTGTGCATGCATGTGTGCGTGTGAGTGTTGAGTGCGTGCGTGGCTGCGTGTGTACGTGTGAGTGTTGCGTGCATGCGTGGCTGCATGTGTTCATGAGAGTGTTGCATGCATGCAGTTCATGTGCATGTGTGCATGTGTGTATAATCACCACACCAGCTCTTGTGTGTTAAAACAGACGACTCAGCATATCAATACAAGGCCACCTTGTCCGTTGTGCCTGCGGTCATGACTTTGAACCACCGTTTAATATTTTTTTGTCGTTTGTTTTCATTCTTACTAGCAAGATGCCCGTCCGTTGCACGTAACATCAAGATGCATTTGTATGACTAGTTTATCTTGTGAGATAAGGATGAACGAGGGAAGGCCTTATTTGCAAATGTGGAGAGGTGTGTGGGTACCTTTTTGCAAAATTGCCATAGTTTCCTTCCTATCTGTCAGATATAAATTGGACGACCTATATTGCAGGATGGCAGGCACACCATCATCATCAACTCTGTTTTTTATAAGAGTGTAGAGTAGATACAAGCCGACAGGTGGGCCCAATGGTAGTGAGATAATGTGATGCAACACTAGAGGTGCCACGTGGAGCGTTTAACTGGTCAACTAGTCATGTCTTGAGCAAATACAGATAATGCGACCGTCGACAGAAAATCGATGGCTAGAATAAATTTCCTAATCTTTCACGGTACAATGTCACTTGAAACGACGTGGCGCTCGCGATCTTGTAGATGTAATCGCCACGAAACAACACGCACACCCCAAAAAAAGAAAATACGTGGACGATCTAAAGATCAGCAACAAATTAGAGCTAGATGCCTCCAATCTGCTAGCCTGAATTCACAAAGTAATCAAATTCTCAACTGATATTAACTCGTACGGGAAGATACCCCGACTTGTTCATGTCTGTGACTAACAGCAAAATAAAACCCAAAACCTGATCCCTAACACGATCGATCCAAAAGGTATATATAGTACGGCACCAAGCTAGCAGGCAAACCATATCAGACTAGTACTTTAAACAAAATATCCTAACCCAATCCTACACTTATTTAATTAATGATTAACAACCGGCCATTAGGCACGACAATTAGGCACGCAGGCCTCTAGCCTTTTCTAACGAAAAAACATGTACGTGTTGGATTAGGCACTGGGGCGTGCACGTTACTTGCATGTACAAGCTTCTCCCGATTGAAATTAACACGTCCCTTTGTAGCTGGAACAGACGAACACACAGAGCCTGGGTAGTTCGAGCCTCCCTTCGGTTCTGCATCTTCTTTGACAACATAGCCGAACTGTGCAGCAGGCACCTTGTACCTCTTTTTATGAACAATATTTTCATGTCGTCGCGTAGATGTCTCAAAGTAACCTCCCTTACAAAAACCTTACTATGTCTATTTATATCAATATAGCCGACCCAACACGAGTATGCTACAAGAAAGAAAAATAAACAAAACTCTCCTAAAAATATCAACCGACTAAGATTTGCCAAAAATAATCAGCTATGGGATGCGCTTCTCAGGCAATCTGCTGGTGGCCCCCAACCGACGGTCTTTAAGGAAAGGCAGCTCCATGCAACTCTATTTCTAGATAATGGATGGCCATACTTCTCTTTGCATGGCAGAAATATAAAGAAGAATCTTGTCTGCACTTCTTTCCTTTTAAACCAGCGAGCTGTACCTCTATCTCTTCAATTAGAGTCCCACATAAAATCATCTATACGTGTCCACACTGAATCAGGATTTACTTCCAGCGGCCTTGGCAACTCAAACAAATCAATTGTATCTCTTATTTTATCAGAGCTCCGAACAAGATCTGAACCTGATGTGTTTAGAGCTGAACCAGCTAATGCTTTGGCATTGTACGTGCATGTACTAGCATATGCACACGCCCCTTGGTCCATGTTAAGCATATGATAGGTAGCAGTGGCCGAACCAACTTGCATGCGTTTAAATCCTTGAGCAACTGCAACATCAACAAGATCGGAGCTAGGACTGGTCGTATCATCCTCCCTCCCTTCAAGCGAAACCGTCCTCGGTTTCAAGTCATTCTCTTCAGCAACAACTTTTTCTGCCAGCTGAATGTGCACCGAAGAAAATTTAGTAATTGTCCTCACTGTCTTTGCTTCTTGTTGCTCTTTCATCTTCTGCAGACGTTCTTTTCTCCAAGTCCTGAACAACTTATTCTCCATCGCCATGAGAACATATTTTCTATCCCATTCAACAGTGTACGTGTTTGCGAGATAATCGTATGCAATATTATTTTTCCTATACCATGGCTCTCCCAAAAGCATATGACACGAATCCATCGGTACCAGTATAATGTCGCACAAAACCTCACAAGAAAATTTGCCAATAGAAAACAGGACAATAGTTTGGTGCGTGATGGCGAGCTTGTCGTAGCACCTCCTCAGTGAGTACGGTCGTGGATGCGGTGTCATCGATAGATGCAGCTTCTCCACCATGTCGACGCCGACAACATTGATCAAACTATCGTGATCTATCGTCATAGCACAAACTTTCTCTCCCACTTTACAATAGGTGTGAAAAAATTCAGCACCATAAGCCTTCTCCTCTAGCAAAAAATCACCGGAGAGTCTCCAATAGCTCCTTGGTGACGGCGCGTCGGTCATCACCTCCGAAGTGCCGTGAGAAACGCCGGTCTCTGATACCAATTGATGAGGAGCGAACCTCGAGGCGAGGGTCGATCCGTTGTTGGCCCGATCTTTCACGGCACAAAACTCCATCGCAACAAGAACTAGACGCGGGTTTACAAAGATGTTCACTGTAACGCCCCGGATCCGATGCACCGGGTGTCTGCCAGTTATTCACCGTCTTTGCCATGTCATTTGCTTGCGTGTTGCATTTTATCATGTCATCATGTGCATCTCATTTGGCATACGTGTTCATCTCATGCATCTGAGCTTTTTCCCCGTTGTCCGTTTTGCAATCCGACACTCATATGTCCCCCGGCGTCCCCCTTTTGTCTCCTGTTGTGAGAGGGTGTTAAACATTCTCAGAATGTACCGTGATTTTCCAAGCGGCCTTGGTATACCACCGGTAGACCTCCTATCAAGTTTTGTGCCATTTGGAGCTCGTTTGATGCTCCAACGGTTAACCGGGTAACCGTAAAAGCCTCTTTTGTGTGCAGCCCAACACCCCTCCAAAGTGGCCCAATAACCCATCCAAACCCCTTCCATGCTCTCGGTCGTTCGATCAGGATTGTGTGGGCGAAAACCGCACTTCATTTGCACTCTCCTAGCTCCTAGAACCTATAAATACACCTCCCCCTCCGAAATTCGCATACGAAACCCTAAAAATTCCCCTCCCATCGCGCCGGACATGTCCGCCGCCTCTGGACGAAACCGCCGCCGCCGCCTGCGCCAATCGGGGCACGCCACGTGGCATCACCGCCGCCCCACCGCTACCGGCCCACCCGAGCCCGGGTCGGGCCCCCAAGCCCATCGCCGC
>NC_041393.1:218902060-218906171 GCF_002162155.2 Triticum dicoccoides | reverse complement strand
TGCCGCGCGCCGGATCCGGCCAGATCCGGCAGGGCCCGTCCACCCCCGAGCCCTTCTCCGGCCGCCACGCGCTCTGTCTCCGGCGAGCCCCTCCGTCCGCCTCGGTTCCCGCGCGCCCGATCCAGATTTGGAGAGGTCGACTTTCCCCCCCTCCGTTTTCTGCGAAGTCCCGAAATTCTAATGATATGTTGCTCTGTTCATCATCATAACTCTGCATCCGTAGCTCCGTTTCATGCGCATGATATATCAAAATGTTCAACTTGAGGTGCTCTTAATTTCATTCTATTGTGTCATGCTTGTTTGAGTTCATCTTGATGCCCTAATCATCGTTGCAAGAGTGCTATATGATATTAACCTGCTGAAACTGTTATAACTTGCTAATTTGTCATTTTTGTTGCATTTGATGTGTGCATCCTATGAGCATGAGCTCTACATGTGTTTTGAACTACATCATGCCATCGTTACAGAGGTGCAATTCATGTATTTTTGTGTGTCTTGTACTGAGTGCATCGAGCTTGTTAAGTAGGGTACTTGCTGTTACTGTTTTGCTAGGCTGAATCTGCTATATCATGATGCTATGTAAACCTGCTACTACAAGTCACTATATGCATAATATGGAGATGTTCACTAAGGATGTTTTGTTATACATGTCATGCTCTATCCATCCATGCCCCTGGTTGCATTTGTAGCTTGCTGTAGATTGTTCATACCATGCTCCAAAGTTGGTAAATAATGTTGCTGTCAGTCTGTTAACATTAAGTTCAGTTTTTCCATGAGCTTTGCTAGTGATCCATGTATCCTATGAACTTGTTCTTGCCATTCTTAGCTTCAAAAACCTGTCTTCCTACTTTTAGTCACCTTGTCATGCCATGTATTGATCTGTGGTGAGTAGTACAAGCTCACCAACATGCCTACTTATTGTTGTTCCTGCTATGTTTGAATCTGTCATATCATTTGCCATGTTTACATGGGTGCCATCTTATGTTCTGTTCCTTTTTGGCTCATGGTCAGTAAAGGACTTTTGTTTTATGCAATTAGTACGTTCATGCCATGCCTTTTTTTGCCATGATAAGTTCCTGTAGCATGTTGTTTGATAGCTCTAAACATTGCAACCTGATATTATTTTCGCAAAGTCTGAAACTGTTATTGTTTGCAATCTTGCCATGTGTTTTGGAGCATGTTCTAGTAGTTTCTGGAGATAGCTCAGTGTTCATGTGTTGTTATGCTTTACCTGTACATCATGCCCATGCCTTTTGTTTTCACGTTGGATGCTGTAGCATGTTGTTTTGATGCTTGCGAGATGCCTAGTTGCTGTTTTGGACAGCTTGTCCTTTAAACTTATATAGCGTGTATGTGTTGAACCGTTGCTCCGTTTTGAGTGTGCTCTATATGAAACTTGCTTAGTTTTGCATGTAGTTTCATGTTATAATGTTGCATCCATGTTTTGAGAGTGTTTGCTTGATATTTGTATGCATTTTACATCAATGTCATGTTTAACTTGTTTTGCTCATATCTTCTAGGCTGTAGCTCTGAATTAAACAAACTTTATATGTAACTTGACTAGAATCTCGTGTAGATCATCTTGGTGCATCTTAACTTGCTGTTTAACAACTTGAACATAAGGTTTATTCAGATCTGGACCAATTTCGAAATTTGCATATAAGGACTTACCGGAATTGTTATATGTTGTTTCCGGCCTCATTTAAACTTTCTTTGATGTGTTGCTCTTGTATGCATCATCTCTTGCCATGAGTAGCTTCATGTAGCTTTGTCATGCATCATGCTTGTTGTGCATCATGTCATGTTCATGTGTGGTGTGTTTACCATGTTGTGTGCTTCTTCTCGATAGTTCCCGTTTCGTTGCAATCGTGAGGATTCGTGCGTCTATGCTTGGTTCGGCTTCATCCGTTCATATTCTTCATGAACTCGTTCTTCTTCCTTGCGGGATTTCAGGCAAGATGACCGTCACCTTGGATCTCATTACTATCATTGCTATGCTAGTTGCTTCGTTCTATCGCTATGCTGTGCTACCTATCATTTGCTCTTCAAGCCTCCCAAATTGCCATGTCAGCCCCTAATCTTTTTCACCCTTCCTAGCAAAGCGTTGTTTGGCTATTTACCGCTTTTGCTCAGCCCCTCTTATAGTGCTGCTAGTTGCAGGTGAAGATGAAGATTGCTCCATGGTGGACAGGATTATGTTGGGATATCACAATATCTCTTATTTTATTAATGCATCTATATACTTGGTAAAGGGTGGAAGACTCGGCCTTATGCCTGGTGTTTTGTTCCACTCTTGCCGCCCTAGTTTCCGTCATATCGGTATTATGTTCCCGGATTTTGCGTCCCTTACGCACTTGGCTGATTTATGGGACCCCCTTGACAGTTCGTTTTGAATAAAACTCCTCCAGCAAGGCCCAACCTTGGTTTTACTATTTGGCTCACCTAGCCCTTTTTCCCTTGGGTTTCCGAAGCCCGAGGGTCATCTTTATTTTACCCCCCGGGCCAGTGCTCCTCTGAGTGTTGGTCCAAACTAGAGCACCGTGCGGGACCATCCCTTGGCAACTTGGGTTATGTTGGTACTCGTACGCTTAGCTTATCCGGTGTGCCCTGAGAACGAGATATGTGCAGCTCCTACCGGGATTTGTTGGCACATCCGGGTGGTCTTGCTGGTCTTGTTTTACCATTGTCGAAATGTCTTGTAAACTGGGATTCTGAGTCTGATCGGGTCTTCCTGGGATAAGGTATATCCTTCGTTGATCGCGAGAGCTTATCATGGGCTAAGTTGGGACACCCCTGCAGGGTATAAACTTTTGAGAGCCGTGCCTACGGTTATGTGGCAGATGGGAATTTGTTAATGTCGGTTGTAGATAACTTGACACTAGATACGAATTAAAACGCATCAACCGTGTGTGTAGCCGTGATGGTCTCTTTTCGGCAGAGTCCGGGAAGTGAACACGGTTTTGGGTTATGTTTGACGTAAGTAGGAGTTCAGGATCACTTCTTGATCATTGTTAGCTTCAGGACCGTTGCGTTTGCTCTCTTCTCGCTCTTATTTGCGTATCTTAGCCATCATATATGCTTAGTCACTGCTGCAACCTCACCACTTTAACCCCTTCCTTTCCCATTAAGCTTTGCTAGTCTTGATACCCATGGTAATGGGATTGCTGAGTCCTCGTGGCTCACAGATTACTACAACAACAGTTGCAGGTACAGGTTATGCGATGATCCTGATGCGAGAGCGATGTTACTTGTTTTGGAGTTCTTCTTCTGCTTCTTCTTCGATCAGGGGATAGGTTCCAGGTCGGCAGCCTGGGCTAGCAGGGTGGATGTCGTTTAAGTTTCTATTTGTGTTTCATCCGTAGTCAGATGGTGCTCTTATGTAAGGTGATGTTGTATTCGTGTGGCATTATATGCCTTATGTATGTATCCCTATCTATTATGTAATGTTGATGTAATGATATCCACCTTGCAAAAGCGTCTTCAAGATGCGCTTCTATCCTTGGTGGGACCTTCGAGTTCCTTTAGGATAGGGTCGCATCTTGGGCGTGACAAGTTGGTATCAGAGCCTCGACCGACCTTAGGATCCCCCTTGATTGATCGTGTAGTTTGGCCGGTGTTGAGTCTAGAAGAAAACTGTTTTCGGAGTCTAGTTATATGGGAGAGTAGGAATTCTTTTTACTCCTCAGCCCCTTCGTCGCTCTGGTAAGGAATCTTGACGTAGGTCTTTTGAATTACTCCTCTTCCCCTTCAAATTTTTCTTTAGGATCACGCATTTGGTTTTCCGATCGTTGTTCCTCAGCTTTTTGCATCCGGTGCATTTCTCGTCAAGGTGATTCGACCCTCTCCGTTTTTTTGCAAGTTCGATCCTCAGTTCGCTCTCAATGAAGTTCTTTTCCAATCCTCAGTTGTTTTTCTTTTCCCACCCGCCCACCCGTTTTCCTTCTCAGAGCCGGAGTCCGTAATCGAGTATCCATCCTACTCGTGCGAAGTTTGTGCACTCTCTCCTCAATCATTTCAACCGATGCTTCTCTATTCAATTATTCGTCGTTTCAAGTTGCCTTTGTTTTTCCCGCCCTCCCACCCCTTTTTTTCCCAGAGTCTGAGCCTTTAT
>NC_041393.1:218899312-218901949 GCF_002162155.2 Triticum dicoccoides | reverse complement strand
TTTATTCGAGAAGCTATTTCATTCGTGTGGAGCCTCTTCAATCTTCCATCAATTGTTTCAACCGGTGAAGTCTCGTCTCGGTGGACATTCTTCATCTCTTTATCTTCTCCGGTGGATTCAATTCCATTTTTCGGTAGTGATTACATTCTTTTCCCTGGATCAAGTGTTCTCCTTGCTCGTTGGCCTCTTGCCATTCAATCATTCCAGAGTTCGGAAGACATCTCAAGAGATTCGTCTGTGTTCCAATTAATTGGAGGTTATCACCTCATTCAAATATTTCAATTATTCCAGTGCATCATCTACCTGTTCAACAATCCTTTTCAATGGTGTTTTTCTCTTTAATGGGCCCTAACCCAAGGTCTTTTCCCAGGATCTTACCTGACTCTTCTAATTCCCCCGGAGTTATTCCAAATTCTTTTCAGAGTTTGACGTAAGGATGAATTTCATTAGTCAGATGCTTTTCCAAGATCGATTTCAAATCATTTCATTGTTGTCTCAACCTCTTTGCTTTCCATTCTCCGGAGTATCTCAGTAATTTTGGTGGTGTTTCCCGTCATCATTTGAAGATCGAAGAAGAGTTTTCCTCCAAATCTTGTCTGTTCTCTTGAAGATTCATGGTTCTCTTAAATTCCTTTCACCCATCCGGATCAACTCAGGAGTCTTTTCAGTTTGATTCTCCGGAGCCATCATCTCAGTATTTTTCATTCCAGCTTTTAGTTCTCGGTCTCCAAATCTAACCGGTGAATCGTTCAAATATCCTCTAATCAGTTCATGATCTCTTCGTTCTCATATATCTAAATCCCCTCAAGTATCTTCATTCGTTTTCCAACTCTTCCCGGTGAATTGTGCCTTTGCTACTTTCATTTTCAATTCTTACGGTGGTTCATTCAGATTCTTTTTCCTTTGTTATCATATCAATCCATTCGTTCTTTCCAATCCTACCGGTGGTTCATGAAGACCTTCTCAAGTTTGCGATATGTCACTTCTCAATCCTTTTCAAGAAGAATAAGTAGTATGCAAAATCAATTGTTTGTCATCAATTTAATTTGATAAAGGATAAGCATACAATAAATCTTATTCTTATTTCCTCGAGGTGATTAATCCCTTCCTTCGGAGTTTGTTCCTGATGAATAAACTCTAGTTCCAAGTGTTTTCATATTTTCTTTTCCAGAGTTCAAATTTCCTCGGCCATTTCGTCAGAACCTCCATCTAAATCATCGCAACGCTCATCTTATTCTTTCATCCTTCATTTTATCTCGTCATCCTTTTGTTACCGGAGTTCTTCACGGTGGCTCGTCATGATTTAATTCATTCCTCAAGTGTTCATCAAGATTCTTATCGAAGGAGCTCAAGTACCTTTCCTTCTTGCTTTTCGAAGTGCAATTAATTCTCCGAATTCTTTTGAAGTGGAGTTTTGCATTTCTTCATTCTTCTAAGCTATCCAATCATTTCCGTTTGTGGCCGGTTATCACCTTATGATCTTGAGATGTTACCTATAAGTCCACAACAAGCCTATTCTTTTCGTTGTTGATTTTCTCAACAACTCCGTTCAACCCTTCCTTCTAAGTTCATTTCATTCCATTCTTTTAATTCTTCCGGAGGCATTGTGTTGTTTATCTCATCAAGTGCCATCCCATCTTGTGAAGCTCGTGCTCTATTCCTCCATGTTTTAGCCGGAGTGCTGCCTAAATCCTTTCAGCCTTATTCGTTTCTTATCTCGAACTATCCGGAATGGTTTCTTAGTCTATCTGATTCCGTGAGCTTTCGATTCTCGTCATTCTCGTCGTTCCTCTCTTCTTCTTGTGTGCTCGGGATTCTTTGCTTCTTCTCTTGAGTTCTTGTTTCACCTCATCCCTTTTCCCTTCCGTCTCGGTCCTAAGATCTCGGGACGAGATCTCTTGTTAGTGGAGGAGTGTTGTAACGCCCCAGACCCGATGCGCCAGGTGTCTGCCAGTTATTCGCCGTCTTTGCCATGTCATTTTCTTGCGTGTTGCATTTTATCATGTCATCATGTGCATCTCATTTGGAATACGTGTTCGTCTCATTCATCTGAGCTTTTTCCCCGTTGTCCATTTTGCAATCCGACACTCCTATGTCCCCCGGCGTCCCCCTTTTGTCTCCTGTTGTGAGCGGGTGTTAAACATTCTCAGAATGGACCGTGATTTTCCAAGCGGCCTTGGTATACCACCGGTAGACCGCCTGTCAAGTTTCATGCCATTTGGAGGTCGTTTGATGCTCCAACAGTTAACCGGGTAACCGTAAAAACCTCTTTTGTGTGCAGCCCAACACCCCTCCAAAGTGGCCTAATAACCCATCCAAACCCATTCTATGCTCTCGGTCGTTCGATCACGATCGTGTGGGTTAAAACCTCACTTCATTTGGACTCTCCTAGCTCCCAGAACCTATAAATACACCTCCCCCTCCGACGCACACGAAACCCTAAAAATTCTCCTCCCACCGCGCCGGACATGTTCGCCGCCTCCGGACGAAACCGCCGCCGCCGCCTGCGCCAATCGGGGCGCGCCACATGGCATCGCCGCCGCCCCACCGCCGCTGGCCCACCCGAGCTCGGGTCGGGCCCCCCAAGCCCATCGCCGCCCGCGCGCCTCCCGCGGCTCCCCCGCCGCCCGAGCGCCG
>NC_041393.1:218842681-218899037 GCF_002162155.2 Triticum dicoccoides | reverse complement strand
GCCACGCGCCGGATCTGGCCAGATCCGGCGGGGCCCGTCCACCCCGACCCGCTGGTGCCTCCCCCGAGCCCTTCTCCGGCCGCCACACGCTCCGTCTCCGGCGAGCCCCTCCGGCCGCCTCGGTTCCTACGCGCCCGCTCCAGATCTGGAGAGGTTGACTTCCCCCCTCCGTTTCCTGCGAAGTCCCAAAATTCTAATGATATGTTGCTCTATTCATCGCATCATAACTCTGCATCCGTAGCTCCGTTTCATGCGCACGATATATCAAAATGTTCAACATGAGGTGCTCTTAATTTCATTCCATTGTGTCATGCTTGTTTGAGTTCATCTTGATGCCCTAATCATCGTTGCAAGAGTGCTATATGCTGTTAACCTGCTGAAACTGTTATAACTTGCTGATTTGTCATTTTTGTTGCATTTGATGTGTGCATCCTATGAGCATGATCTCTACATGTGTTTTGAACTACATCATGCCATTGTTACAGAGGTGCAATCCATGTATTTTTGTGAGTCTTGTAGTGAGTGCATCGAGCTTGTTAAGTAGGGTATTTGCTGTTACTGTTTTGCTAGGCTGAATCTGCTATATCATGATGCTATGTAAACCTGCTGCTACAAGTCATTCTATGCATAATCTGGAGATGTTCACTAAGGATGTTTTGTTATACATGTCATGCTCTATCCATCCGTGCCCCTGGCTGCATTTGTAGCTTGCTGTAGATTGTTCATATCATGCTCCAAAGTTGCTAAATAATGTTGCTGTCAGTCTGTTAACATTAAGTTCAGTTTTTCCATGAGCTTTGCTAGTGATCCATGTATCCTATGAACTTGTTCTTGCCATGCTTAGCTTCACAAACATGTCTTCCTACTGTTAGTCACCTTGTCATGCCATGTATTGATCTGTGGTGATTGGTACAAGCTCACCAACATGCCTACTTATTGTTGTTCCTGCCATGTTTGAATCTGTCATATCATTTGCCATGTTTACATGGGTGCAATCTTATCTTCTGTTCCTTTTTGGCTCATGGTCAGTAAAGGACTTTTGTTTTATGCAATTAGTACGTTCATGCCATGCCTTTTTTTGCCATGATAAGTTCCTGTAGCATGTTTCTGATAGCTCTAAACATTGCAACCTGATGTTATTTCCGCAAAGTCTGAAACTGTTATTGTTTGCAATCTTGCCATGTGTTTTGGAGCATGTTCTAGTAGTTTCTGGAGATAGCTCAGTGTTCATGTGTTGTTATGCTTTACCTGTACATCATGCCCATGCCTTTTGTTTTCACGTTGGGATGCTGTAGCATGTTGTTTTGATGCTTGCGAGATGCCTAGTTGTTGTTTTGGACAGCTTGTCCTTTAAACTTGTATAGCGTGTATGTGTTGAACCGTTGCTCCGTTTTGAGTGTGCTCTATATGAAACTTGCTTAGTTTTGCATGTAGTTTCATGTTATCATGTTGCATCCATGTTTTGAGAGTGTTTGCTTGATATTTGTATGCATTTTACATCAATGCCATGTTTACCTTGTTTTGCTCATAGCTTCTAGGCCGTAGCTCTGAATTAAACGAACTTTATATGTAACTTGACTAGAATCTCGTGTAGATCATCTTGGTGCATCTTAACTTGCTATTTAACAACTTGAACATAAGATTTATTCAGATCTGGACCAATTTCGAAATTTGCATATAAGGACTTACGGGAATTGTTATATGTTGTTTTCCGGCCTCATTTAAACTTGCTTTGATGTGTTGCTCTTGTATGCATCATCTCTTGCCATGAGTAGCTTCATGTAGCTTTGTCATGCATCATGCTTGTTGTGCATCATGTCATGTTCATGTGTGGTGTGTTTACCATGTTGTGTGCTTCTTCTCGATAGTTCCTGTTTCGTTGCGATCGTGAGGATTCGTTCGTCGACGCTTGGTTTGGCTTCATCCGTTCATCTTCTTCATGGACTCGTTCTTCTTCCTTGCGGGATTTCAGGCAAGATGACCGTCACCTTGGATCTCATTACTATCATTGCTATTCTAGTTGCTTCGTTCTATCGCTATGCTGTGCTACCTATCATTTGCTCTTCAAGCCTCCCAAATTGCCATGTCAGCCCCTAATCTTTTTCACCCTTCCTAGCAAACCGTTGTTTGGCTATGTTACCGCTTTTGCTCAGCCCCTCTTATAGTGCTGCTAGTTGCAGGTGAAGATGAAGATTGCTCCATGGTGGACAGGATTATGTTGGGATATCACAATATCTTTTATTTTATTAATGCATCTATATACTTGGTAAAGGGTGGAAGACTCGGCCTTATGCCTGATGTTTTTTTTCCACTCTTGCCGCCCTAGTTTCTGTCATATCGGTATTATGTTCCTCGATTTTGCATCCCTTACGCGGTTGGGTGATTTATGGTACCCCCTTGACAGTTCGCTTTGAATAGAAGTCCTCCAGCAAGGCCCAACCTTGGTTTTACCATTTGCCTCACCTAGCCCTTTTTCCCTTGGGTTTCCGGAGCCCGAGGGTCATCTTTATTTTACCCCCCGGGCCAGTGCTCCTATGAGTGTTGGTCCAAACTAGAGCACCGTGCGGGACCATCCCTTGGCAACTTGGGTTATGTTGGTACTCGTACGCTTAACTTATCCGGTGTGCCCTGAGAACGAGATATGTGCAGCTCCTATCGGGATTTGTCGGCACATCCGGGTGGTCTTGTTGGTCTTGTTTTACCATTGTCGAAATGTCTTGTAAACCGGGATTCCGAGTCTGATCGGGTCTTCCTGGGAGAAGGTATATCCTTCGTTGATCGCGAGATCTTATCATGGGCTAAGTTGGGACACCCCTGCAGGGTATAAACTTTCAAGAGCCGTGCCCGCGGTTATGTGGCAGATGGGAATTTGTTAATGTCCGGTTGTAGATAACTTGACACCAGATACGAATTGAAATGTATCAACCGCGTGTGTAGCCGTGATGGTCTCTTTTCGGTGGAGTCCGGGAAGTGAACACGGTTTTGGGTTATGTTTGACGTAAGTAGGAGTTCAGGATCACTTCTTGATCATTGTTAGCTTCACGACCGTTCCATTTGCTCTCTTATCGCTCTTATTTGCGTATGTTAGCCACCATATATGCTTAGTCGCTGCTGCAACCTCACCACTTTAACCTCTTCCTTTCCCATTAAGCTTTGCTAGTCTTGATACCCATGGTAATGGGATTGCTGAGTCCTCGTGGCTCACAAATTACTACAACAACAGTTGCAGGTACAGGTTATGCGATGATCCTAACGCGAGAGCGATGTTACTTGTTTTGGAGTTCTTCTTCTGCTTCTTCTTCGATCAGGGGATAGGTTCCAGGTCGGCAGCCTGGGCTAGCAGGGTGGATGTCGTTTGAGTTTCTGTTTGTGTTTCATCCGTAGTCGGATGGTGCTCTTATGTAAGGTGATGTTGTATTCGTGTGGCATTGTATGCCTTATGGATGTATTCCTATCTATTATGTAATGTTGATGTAATGATATCCACCTTGCGAAAGCGTCTTCAAGATGCGCTTCTATCCTTGGTGGGCCCTTTGAGTTCCTTTAGGATAGGGTCGCATCTTGGGCATGACATTCACAAACCTCGTAAAAACAACACGCCAACCCCTCGATCTGAAGGAATAACGTGGACGAACCGTATAGGTTCAGCTTGTAATCTCCTACGCGTCGCGTCGTAGGAACTCACATGCCAGTAGAGACTTTTGACAAGATTTCTCAAAACTCGATAATGGCCGACGGCCGAAAAACACACACGTGTCTAATTCATCTTTTGTAAACAATATTTTCATGTCGTCGCGCAGATGTTTCAAACCCTATTGTCCGCGAGACTTGTTGACGTAGTGCAGGCACAATATACTTGGCATTTCTTCCTTTGTTGACATATAGGGTTGCATCATCCTTCCTTCCTTGAAAGGAAACCGTCCTCGGTTTCGCCGTATACCTTGCAGTTTTCCTCTTAAACACTCCTATGGTACAATTATTTCTTTTGCATCTTTGGGAAGTATAGCATAGAGCTCACCCTTATGCATAAAAGTGTACCTGTTTGTTTGCCCGTGATGAAGAGCGTTAACATCGTGCTGGCACGGACGCCCCAAAATAAGGTGACAAGCATGTAGTGGCATAACATCGCATTCCACTTTATCAACATAGCCATCAACACAAAAAGGGACCTTCACCCTGTGAGTAACCTTTACTTTGCCCACATCATTGATCCACTTCATATAGTATGGTTTGGGCTGCTCCCATGTTGGCAACAAAAGTGACTCCACCACATCCTTGCTAATCATGTTGCTAGCACTACCACCATCAGTTATCAGTTTGCAAACTTCTCGCTTGATGGTACATGCAGTTTGAAATATACTCCACTGTTGTCCTTGTTCAAGAATGGCCATGTCATCTCGCTGGATCTTATGTGCTAGCAAACTCTCCATATCAGGATCATCTTGAGGATAACATAGTATGGTATCACCATGACCTCTTTCGATTCCATCCTCTAACTTAGGCGTATCATCTTCAGATTCTGAAATATATTCCGCATCAACAAGTAGAACCCTTTGTTGATTGGAACATTCATGCTTCATGTGTCCACGACCTCCACACTTGTGGCAAATAATATTACGATGATGAGATGGAGTCGCATTAGATGAAACCTGAGAAACCTCCTTTGGCGCAGCCGCCACTTTGCTCCGTTCAATGCTTCCCGACTTATAAGAAGGAGTCGGTTTAGCACTAAACCCACCATCAATAGGAGAAGAACCACGTCGCCCACTGTTGTAAGTTGGACGAGTCTCTGAAGCTTGCCTCTCCAATACCCAATGCTCAGCATGCTCCACTTGATGAAGCAACTCATGAATATCATTATATTACATTAAATCAACACGGTCGCGCATCTTTTCTTCTAACCCCTCAAAGAAACGTACCATGGTCGCCTCTGCAGACTCACGCACAGCTGTACAGATCATCAAAACTTGCATCTCTTTATAGTACTCATGAACTGATTTTGTACCTTGCACTAGACGACGCAGTCTACTATGAAGCTGGCGAGTGTAATAAGCAGGCACAAAACGTCCCCTCATGATTCGCTTCATGTCAGCCCATGTCGCTGGTCGCTCATGAGTACGGTTTTTATTATCCCACCATACAAGAGCATACTCCGTAAATTCCATTGATGCAACACGAACCTTCTTCTCTTCGGAGTAGTTGTGACCATCAAAAATCTGATTTACGCGCACTCCCACTCCAAATATTTCTCCGAGTCAGCACAACATCCCGAGAATTCAGGTATGGTTATCTTGATTCGACGCAAACCATCGTCCTCGTGGGCACCATTACCGCCACAGTCACGGTGCCGCCCAGCATGGCGGTGAGCCCCAGCATCATGCCGTGGTCGGTGAGGTAAGCCTCCACGGCCATCAGAATCCTCAGAAAAAACACCATCATCGTCGTTCTCGCGGTCACGACATCGTCGTGGTGAGCGGGACTGTCGGGGTGCCACATCTCTCACCCGAAGGCGCTGAACTGCTGCGGTGAGGTGATTAAGACTCTCAGTCACCACCTGCAGACTATCAGTGCGCTGTCGGTCGCTGGCAGTCAAATGCTCGTTCAACCTGTCCTCGACGCCTACAATATTGGCAGACAACTCCTCCACCCTTGTCCCAAGCTTCTTGTTGGCTCCCTTGATCGCCATCAGATGAATACGCAAATCATCACTTATCTCCAGATCCTCCGGAAGCTCATCGCCCTCCTCATGATCAGATTTTTCATGCTGCGAGTTCACCATGTTTCAAACAGTTGAATCAAATAGCAGGAAAAAAATTGTACCGTGATCAACCTTGCTCTGAATACCACTTAATGTGACTGTCGATAGAAAATCGATGGCTAGAATAAATTTCCCAATCTTTCATGGTACAATGTCACTTGAAACGACGTGGTGCTCGCGATCTTATAGATGCAATCGCCATGAAACAACACGCACACCCAAAAAAGGAAGTACGTGGACGATCTTTAGAAAGATCAGCAACAAATTAGAGCTAGATGCCTCCAATCCGCTAGCCTGAATTCACAAATTAATCAACTTCTCAACTGATATTAACTCGTACGGGAAGATACCCCGACTTGTTCATGTCTGTGACTAACAGCAAAATAAAACCCAAAACCTGATCCCCTAACACGATCGATCCAAAAGGTATATATAGTACGACGACAAGCTAGCAGGCAAACCGTATCAGACTAGTACTCTAAATAAAATATCCAAACTGAATCCTACACTTATTTAATTAATGATTAACAACCGGCAATTAGGCACGGCAATTAGGCACGCAGGCCTCTAGCCTTTTCTAACGAAAAAACATGTATGTGTTGGATTAGGCACTGGGGTGTGCATGTTAATTGCATGTACAAGCTTCTCCCGATTGAAATTAACACGTCCCTTTGTAGCTGGAACAGATGTACGCACAAAGCCCGGGTAGTTCGAGCCTCCCTTCGGCTCTGCATCTTCTTTGACAACATAGCCGAACTGTGCAGCAGGCACCTTGTACCTCTTTTGTGAACAATATTTTCATGTCATCGCGCAGATGTTTCAAACCCTGTTATCCACGAGACTTGTTGACATAGTGCAGGCACAATATACTTGGCCTTTCTTCCTTTGTTGACACATAGGGTTGCATCAACAGAGCTGTACTGTGAGCCCATGACTGTATAATAACCATAAAACGTAAATGATGACCGTAATGAGTGGATTCTGAAGTCCAATGTACGTATCATGCTTTCGCTTCAAATACAATGATCATCACTGTATATATCGCGAGAGAAAGATGAAACATGTGGGAATGTGTCGAGGGCTTACTTTTAGAGGACCTGGAGATAGTTTGTGTGCGTACATGAAAGGGGCATAGAGGGGGGGGGGTATGCGATGGAGAGAGAGATGCTCTTCGTTTCTCTTTAATATACAAATTCACAGTGCGGAATAAATATCATTGTGGGCACCATACAATGCAAATTAGCTTTCATACTCCATTTAACTTTGTAATGCTGTATATATGTAGAAATTCTAAAATAATTTTTTGGCCACACTTTATTCAAAAGGAATGTTGTATGCGAAATAAACGTGAAGAGAGGGCTTTTTAGATCAATGGGGTACGTGATGTAACATGTCTGAATGTGTAGTTGATGTATTTGGCAGGGCCTAGAGACATATGTGTGTGTATTACGTATTCGAGAGAGGCATGGATAGAGGGGCCGACGGGGGGAGGGGGAGAGATAGTACGAGAAATGAGAGTGGTCTAGAGAGAGAGAGAGACGAATAGGATGTCACGACGAGAGATTCCCTTGAGTGTGTATATGCAAGGGGGGAGGGGATAGAGGCACCATGAGATTTTTTTTGTGTGGTGTCTGTGTTGGTATGTGTGCATGTGAGAAGATAACAAGACGTGGGGCCAGAGAGTGTGTCACCGCGTGAGGTCTGGTGGGTCGAGGTGAGGCTCTTCGTTCGGTTCCGTCCCACGCCACATTTTTCGTCCCGTGACGTATTTAGGGAGACCCACGGATGACTAGTCGTACAAGACAAAGATAACAGAATTTCGAAGGACTCTGTGTCCACTGACAAAGCCGACTAGGATTTGTAACCCTAGATTCTCGGACTAAGGTAACCCCTTATCTCTGATATTACTATTCATCCAACCTAACTTTAAGGGGCATCCTACATAATGCTCTGCTAGAATCATACTCGTCGATTAGGAAGAGAGGTGTGAGACAATGCGTGAGAGACAAGCCTAAAGATAATGTGCGTACATGAGACACGTAGGCAGGTCTATGTATATAGAAAGGGTCGACGGGGATTGTGCGTGTGTATGCTTGTGAGAGGAAGAGTGCTTGTGATAAAGGTTAGTGAAAACAGTCGTAAATGGTTACGAGAGGGAGGGAGGGTTATATCGAGAGCATGTCTACGAGAAAGACACCTCGGGAGAGAGTGTGTGAGCATGTGTGAGAGATCACCGATGGAGAGTGAAACTATACGTAAAAGACTGATGTACACATTGATTAAAGATATAAATTGTATCCAAATATTAGGATGGGATCATGATATTTGCAATTCGCGTAAGGAATGGTCATTGATCCATCAGACATCTAGATTCTATCGAATTTGAGCATGTCTATGTTATTATTTGACATAATTGATCCACATAGTTAGTATTTTGAACTCCAGACAATGCATCACTTTAGCAATCGAATATAAACGTGAGTATAGTTCATGTTGTGTGTGTAAAGCACATTATACATACGAAAGTTACACAATGAACATTATAAATAGCTACCTATGAACTAGCATACATTTGAATTAAACTTAAGGTGGTTTAAAAAAAACTAAATTCAACATGAACTCCATTCAGTTATTTGAATTCGATATCATGGCATTTGTAAATCATACCTAAATTATGGGGGCACCAATCTTTGCTCTGATTTTGTACATAATAGCATATGTAGTCGTGTACAAAATAGATTCCAATTTAGCTCCTCCATTCTAAAATAATCGAATAGTTATAGGATTTTCAAGTGTCAAAATTTCAAAAAGAAGCGGATAATTTAATGAGGTTTTCAAACAAACAAGGTCAAATTTAAAGTTGTCTATTTAGGTCAATCCTCAAAGTTCAAGAGTACTCTAAACATGAATGCTTGTGTTTCAAAATTTCGAACGAAGCGCCAAAAGAGCCTCTACTCGCCCGAAACCGTGTGAGACCAATGTTTGGTAGTACAAGGAAATTACTTTTCTAATAACTCTGACCCGTGAAACCTACCGGCCCGATGTCCAAAGGTCTAAACCGGGGTAGGTTTGTAGCTTCATCTAGATGCCACGCAACCGCCTCCGAAAAACATTCATACACAATGGCCGCCTAAGCACACATGCACGCGGCCGAAATCGCTCCTGCCCACATTTTGGGACACCTGGGATTACCATCCTACCCCCAACCCGTAGTAGGTCCAAAATTTAAGAGGGGGGCAAAGTTTGTACTTTCCCCAAATTTCAAACAAGCGCGTCCCATGTGTTCAAAAAAGCCAAAAACAAGCGTGTCCCAAACCGAAAGATGGTTCTCCCTTAGCTCCCCCTCCACCCCCGCCCACCCGTCCGATTCCCCATTCGTACTCCGTGGGCGTAAAAACTACCTCTCCACCAGTCGCGAAACCCCGACGTCCTCCGTCCGCCACCCTATCCCACCCATAAACCGCCGCCCTCCTCCATCACACAGGAGCCGATACCCTGACGTCGTCGTCCACCACAACCTCATTCGCAACGCCCTCCACGACTAGTAGTTGAAGCCGAGGCCGAGCCGTCCGTACCCGAGCCAGTTCAATCACGCCGTCCTATGCCTCATCGTTGCCGCTCCAACTACCACCGTCCACCGCACCGGAGCTGTTCCTGCTATGTCGTCCTCCGCCGCCTCGGATCTGCTTCCCCTCTACCGATATACGACCATGGCAACACAATCAACAATTTGGCCATGGGTTCCAAAACATCGGTTCCCCAGGGAGAAAAAGAAGATCGCCGTGACATATGGAGAAGATCACACTGGCAACCGGAAATGGTACTCCTCTTCCCCTATTCGTGCAAATCTTATGTGTCTGCTTGCATGGTATTCATCCCAGAGAATACACTAGTTGATCGCTTCTTCTTGATACTAGATGTTCCTAGTAACTCGTGATGCACAAGGTTTCTCCTCATATACTATTTCACCTTAGCTAGAGGTCCATCAGCCCCTGGATTTCAATTCCTAATCAGTTGATTCCCAATTAACAGAAGCATTCCCCGGTGTAACAGGCACTAGTCCGCCTATTACACTGGGGAAGCAGCGCCTCGGTGTTTATCTTAGGGGTGTGTGGGGCCTGGAGCTGCTGGCGCCCGATCTGGAGGTCGACCGGGATTAAAGGGATGGCCTGGGGGCGCTACCAAGCACGGCGGTGGTGTGAGGTCGAGGGGAGGGCGGGGCGGCAGAGGTAGGGGTCTGGGCCAGTGGTCGCTGGAGGTTCGAGAAAGATCGTCAACGGTGACTGGCGGGAGGTAGACGAAGGCCATCTGCCCATTCCTTATAAATCGGATGGTTCATAAAAAAATCGACTGTCCTATTTATTTTCAGTCGATTGTTATCTTGATATGACCACATGTGGTGGTGTGCTGGAGGAGTACCTGCATTTCCTATGCTCATATATTACAAAATCATACGGAGTAGAATCTAATTTTGTTTGCCATGCAATGTTGTAGAGCTATCATATGTCTCCTGTCATTTATTTTTCAGCCACCTTCTATCTGCTACTTTTACAGTGCACTAGTTCTGCACACACTTCACCCATACTCTCACTATTGTGTTTTTATGCAAGGGTATTTCAGACTCTGCTGCCTTGAGAGAAGCAGAAAAGAAAAGGGAGAAGTTGCTCCAGCTTCGTATGCGGGTAGGCAAGACATGTTACCACGCTATAAAGGGTGCAATGTTAGTAGATGGAGACGGTAAACTTAGCTCTGGAGTTGATGACCTTGCTCGCAATGAACCACCATCGCAGGTGCTTGCTTTAACTTCGCGGTGTCATATGTGGTTGCATGTTCCATATGGTGTCTAGCTTGTACTCGAAAGGCCGAAGTCGGTCTTTATTAAGATAAGTAAAGATATTTTTTACATGAACCACCATCCCTTGAGCACCAGAAGACAAATAGCTAGTCAGGGCACTGGCCGAGCCAGTGACAAGCCCAACACAGACAAGCATCACCTAGAATCCAGCTAAAAATCCACGATGGTGGCGAAGCAGCCCGCCTCCCACCAGGCTCTTAGGTCCTAGATGATCATGCTCACCACTCCAGCTGGATGTCTAGCTTGTATTGCTTCCAATTTGGTTAAATTGCATCTACTTAGGTACACATTATACCTTTGAATATGACATGCCTTTCTGTTTTTGGTACATACTAGTACATCTGTCTATTAACAATGTTCTTACATCAAACTAATGTTCTTGTGTATCCCTCATCAATCACTTATGATGAGGCAGTCAATCAAGTGGACTACTATGAGTAAAGATCCTCATTTAAAGAATGCAGCGTCAGCCTCCCGACATGATTCTCAAGAAACAACAAGGCAGGTGCTCTGTAGTTGATTACCGCATTTCCCCTACACTAGCATCGCAGGTGCTTGCTCTAACTTGGCAGCGTGATATGTGGTTGCATGTTGCATATGGTGTCTAGATTGTAATTCTTCCAATCTGGTTAAACTGCATGTGCTATTCTGGTTAGCTTATACATTATAACTATTAATGTGACACGCCTTCCTGTATTTAGTACATAGTACATCTGTCTATTAAGCATGTCCTTACATAAAACTATTGGTTTTTTTGTATCCCACATCAATCAATATGACGAGACACCTTTAGTTTATGCAGTGCAATATTAGTTGCATCTTTCATACGATTTATAGCATGCGCTGCTTCTAATTTGTTGAAATGCCATTTATGATGGGACGCTTTTAACTTGGCAGAGTCATATTGGTTGCATCTTTCATGTGGTGTCTACCTTGCATTGCTTCTTATTTGTTGGAGTGGCTTCTTCTTAGTTTACACAAACAGTTGTGAACATGCCATGCCGTCCTGTTTTTCGTACATATTCCATCCTAGTATCATGTGTTTGCCTTACATCAAAGTAGTGATTGTTAGTATCATGCACGAATGAGTTCTGAAGAGAGAATTTTATTGCTTTTTCTTGTCGGTTTTACTTGACAATTCAAAATCAATAAAGCGGAAGGAAGTTAGCAAGGCAGCGGATAAAGGTGCTCCTTCCAAACGGAGGGCCTCTACAGATTCTACTCCTCCATCCCCCTAAGATGATTTGCAAGACAAACATGCATAGACACTCAACATAGTTGTGTTGATGATGAGCACGTCTCCCCTAGTGCACCATCATAGGTGCTCCCTCTAACTTGGCACTGTTATATGTGGTTGCATGTTATGTGTGATGTCTAGCTTGTATTGCTTCTATTTTTGTTGAATTCCATCTGCTTACTTTACACATTATACTTGTGAATAAGACACGTGTTCCTGTTTCTAGAACATGCAATATCTGTCTATCACACCATGTTCTTACATCAAAGTACTACTGTTGTGTAACCTGCAACAATCACTTATCATAAGACACGTTTGACATGGGAGTGTGATATAGGTTACATCTCGCATTCTTTTCTAGCTTGTACTACTAATTTGTTGAAATGGCACTTATGACAAGACAATTTTAACTTGGTAGAGTGATATTCGTTGCATCTTTCATATGGTGTCTAGCTTTCATTGCTTCTAATTTGTTGAAATGCCTTCTCCTTAGTTTACACATCATAAGCTGTGAATATGCAATGGCACTAATGATGAGAGACCTCTAACTTGGTAGTGTGATGTTGTTTGCATCTTGCATATGATTTATTTCTTGTACTGCTTCACATTTGTTTAAACGCCATTTATGATGAGACATTGTTAACTTGGCAGAGCGATATTTGTAGCATCTTTCATATGGTGTCTACCTTCCATTGCATTGCTTCTAATTTAGTGAAATGTCTTCTGCTTAGTTTACACATCATAGTTCTGGTTATCTCTTCCATCCTGTTTTTCGTACATATTACATCGTCCTATCATGTGGTTGTCTAACATCAAAGTTCAATTCGTCTGTATCACGCTGTCGGTGTCAAAACCGGCGGATCTCGGGTAGGGGATCCTGAACTGCGCGTCTAAGGCTAATGGTAATAGGAGGCAGGGGACACAATGTTTTTACCCAGGTTTGGGCCCTCTCGATGGAGGTAATACCCTACTTCCTGCTTGATTGATCTTGATGATATGAGTATTACAAGAGTTGATCTACCACGAGATCATAGAGGCTAAACCCTAGAAGCTAGCCTATGATTATGGTTGTTTATATGATCTATCGACTAGCCTGACCCTCGTTTATATAATGCACCAGAGGCCTAGGATAACAAGAGTCCTAGCCGAATACGCCGGTGGGGAGGAGTCCTTGTCTTGATCACCAAGTCTTGTGGAATCTTCCTTGTATGCGGCAGCTATCCGAACTGGCCCATGAGTATACGGCCATGGTGGTCCTCGGCTCAATCTAACTGATCGGGAGACAACATGGTGAATACCCCCTAGTCCAGGACACCGTCAGTAGCCCCCTGAACCGGTCTTCAAGTTGGGGACGCTCCTCGATTCTTCTGAACTGTTCTTCATCTTCGGTCGTCGGTCTTGAAAACTGGTTCAACAAATCTTCTCTTCGATCTTGAGGATTGCCAAAGTGAATCCGAAGGGTTTACACATTGGGTATCCGAGGAGCCGCTATAAGTTTTCGGCTTTTACCAATGCCTTAGGATTATTTTTTACGCCACACCTCGGGTTTGAAGTTGTTCCCGTGCGGCGGTGTCCTCTTGCATCCGAGCTCCAACACCGGACTGCATTCAAGATATCTTTTGCAGCCAAGCACCAACGCCGGACTGCTTCCAGGCTCCAACGCCGGAATGTATACAAGCTCCAACGCCGGACTATATCCGAGATGTCATAGATCATCTTGGTTCGAAAAAGTTGAAGGAGTTTAGACGAGCTTAATGCCAGAAATGCCCTCTAAGGAGCTAGCCACTGGCACCCGAGCTTTATGCTGGACTGCTTCCGAGGTGGTGCACCAACCCGACCGCAGGCTGATTTTTTTCTGAATATTTTTAATTGGGACAATTTATTCTCTGTCGAGATATATAGCCAGTATATGCATATCCAGTAGCCCTCAAGGTGTATGTCGGTCTAAAACCTGAGATGCACCTGAAGGAAAACATAAAACCGTTGTTCCCAATAGCCCCTGAGACTCAGGTCGATGCGTGAAATTGTCCTGAGGATCAACTCCTAGCTCGGCAACATACATCGGAATAGAAACGCAGTGTAATATATTAGAGATAATAGTGATCGGCGAGCGGGCCTTTGAGAGAGGGTCTTGAGAAGTTGCCGCAATATATTAGATTGATGCCAGATAGGTCCAGATGGTACCTATTGTTGTCCGAAGACGCGTTTGCCCATACTTCGGTCAAGCCGAACACTGAGCCCTTTGAATTTTCTGCATTGAATAGGCAATGCAGTAGCCCCCGAGACACTGGTCGGGTGGCAACACCAGATCAGGGGATCGATGGGCCCCTTTAATATTATGAATAATAAGCACGAAGCCCAGTAGCCCCCAAGCCTTAATGTAGGCACGGGTGGCTGAGTTAAGGATCGATCTCCGAAGTAAAATCATAAATTATGTGTAATGATTCTATGTATCCAAGTACTCGACATCATTAATGCTCGGATCCGCATTGTACAAAACTTTGTTGACCGACCATCGGCTTCAACCTCTTCGGCCAGCAGCCGAGGAGTGTTTGTCCTGCTTTACGAAGCCTTTATGAGGGCAAAGATTTACGGCAAACAAGGCAATCTGGCCAGACAGTTTTATAAACAAAGCTATGCGGAGAGATATGTTATATTACTTTTTAACGTAAGAAACATCTTCCAATGAAAATAGTCCCGTTACCGGTTCCTTTCTTTGGGTTGTCATGCTAAGCATGATCATGAAACCTCAACTCTGATCAATATGGGAGCAAAATATTGAGGATTTAGTTCGGGGAAATTTTCCGAACACTATGGTATTAATGAACCAAAATTTTCATTTCCGTCGTTGCCGACCAATGTGATTCTTTAAGATTGCTAGCTTTCGGCTTCACCCAGTCTGAGGTACTAACTCGGATGACCCGGTAGTAACAATCACAGAGGTGCTCCCTTTACTACCTAGCCGAACAATCGGGAACGTAGGGGTAAGCACATGAGCCAGGCAACCCAGCTTGGTCAAATCTTAAGTCAAATTGATGCATATTTATGGCTTTATAACGATGATTACGGAAGGCGGCCCTTGTATATTAAATACAAATGCCGATGATATGTTTATTTTGACTCCGTTGCGACCGCTTATTAGTTGAAAGTGTCCCATTGTCGGCTTGTACCCCTTTGTAGATACTACGTAGGGTGTTTCCGCAATAACAAGACAACCCTTAGCCGATGTCTCGGTGCCCAAAGGCGGTTATGTTAGCGGAAACGAGGCAGTGAGATATCCGGACTTTATAACTTTGCCTTAGTCATAGGAGCTTTAAACTGGGGAGTCTAGCTACGAGCCCCCGGTTAGTGTTGGGCGACAATCGAGGTCAAGCCATAAACACTTCGGCCAATGTTATGAATGGCCCGTCATTTATCATAGTCATCGGATCACTGACCAGTTTACGCTTATTGTGATAGTCAGTTTTTGGCTTTCTCCACCGATGTGCTTAACCATGCGAGCTGTAAGCACAATCGCAGTGGTTCTCCCTTTGCACACCTAGTCGAACAAAGCGGAACGTAGGAGGCAAGCGCAGGAGCCGGGCAACCCAACTATTGACCGAAGACACAATTTGAAACCGATGCATATATAACAATATCCGAGAATGTTTTTTGCCGAATCTCTAAAGGTGTCTGGCGTTGCACATTTACTATGAAACATCTCATGTAAATTTTAAGAGCCCCCAAGTGACATGGGGAAAATAATTTTATGTTATAATGATTGTGTGTACCGAAGTACTTATATCATATATATGTTCACCCAAACTTTAAACACGTCTTAACCGACCGTCGGCTTCTCCCTCTTCGGTCAAGGACCGAAAAGTGTTATGTACTCCACCTATCGAGAATATCAACAGTGTTTCTAATAACCAGGCAATTAGGCCATAAGGCTGTAACAGACAAAGCGCGCTCAGGGAACTTATGCTATATTACTGACGAAGTGTAAGAAGCATCTTCAAAGAAAATAGTACCTCCACCGATACCTTTCTTCGGTTGCTCATTGTTATTATGAGACTTGTGCAATAGATTTTTTGTACTCATGAGTTCCGTTGTGTGCCGACCATGATTGAAAACAATAAGAGCGCCAGTTTCGGCTTCACCCAGTCTGAGGTCCGAGCTCGGATGAACCGGTCATGACAATCGCAGAGGTGCTCCCTTTACTCCCTAGCCGAACAATCGGCAACGTAGGGGTAAGCACAGGAGCCAGGCAACCTAGCTTGCGGAACTACTTAAGTCAATATGGTGCATATTGTGGTGTAATACACGAACAAGGAACGAAGCCGTACAAGTATAATCATATGCAAGAGGAAAGGCTTTATAAAGGAAGCCCCCAAGTAAATGAGGTATTCGAATTTGTGTGTGACAAACAAAGTTATGACAAGTAATTCTTTCACAAACAACTATTTGCCAGAAAAGTATAATTCTTGGCCGCACCGAAAAAAATTTAAAACTGAAAATTTCTGAGCATGAAAGCGACTTAGCTAGTTAATGTGTTCGGCATTGATGACGCGGTCCGAGCTTGATGCGGGACAAGGTTCCAGCCCCGAGGCTGGTCCCAAGGTGGCCGAGCAGAGAGTTAGGCACTCCTAGAAGATGAAGCCCCCAGTCCAGCCGCGGTAATGGAGCAGGTCGTCGCGCCAAGGCGGCAACACAATTCGGTCGACGGAGGCGACTGTGCGGCTTAGTCCGAGTCGATTGGCTGCACAGATAAAATAGTGCAAACCAAAAGTAATGACAAATAAAGATAATACTGTATATTAAAAAAATCTTCTACTTATTTAATATAAGTGAAGTAAATAATGAAGGAGATATGGCCTGAGCGTCTAGGTCAATGCCGATGCAGGGCGTCGGCATGATGTGGTAAAGGCGTGACAAAGCCCGAATTTACAGGCCGGTCTGAGTTTCGGATACGACGTTCGCCAAACTATGTACGGAAACTGTCTGAACCACCACGCGACCGTTGTTAATGCAGCCGCCATTTGATAGACCTGTGTATAGATGATGGAACAAAGCAGAGTAATAATTCCTTGGGAAAAATAAAACCAATCAAGCAAAAATTGCTAGGATTAATAGCACCTGGTTTATTTGTTGTAGCGGTCCGAAGAAAGGTTACTACCAAAATTGGGACTCGATCTGCACACCCATTGCCTGATGGGTGATGAAGCAAAGGCACAGCGATGGTGGCAAAGGTTGGCTTGCCGAGGCAAAGCCCGTGGTCCAGCTAATGTGACGAAGCTCATCGGCTGGTGATGCCGAGGTGTCCGAAGTAAGTTGATGAGGAGATGGCGAAGCCCTTGGCCTAGCCGAGGTGACGGAGCAGGTCGATAAGGAGATGTTGCAGCTGCCATGTCATCCGAGGTGTTGAAGCAGTTCAGCGTGACGAACATCAGCTTGAAGGAGCAACAGTGCGGTCGTGCCGACGCAGGTCATAACTTGTGACGCGGTCAAAGCCGACTTGATGAAGTAACTACACGGCGATGCTGTGTGCCCGCTCTGTGTAATCCATGGGGCGACAATGTTGGTGATAATTTATCCTCCGCGATGCCGCACTCTTGTTCGGCTCGCCAAGATGATGACATGAAGAAGTTGAGCTCGGCTCAACAAAGCGACGATGTGTCTAGCGCAGGTCGGCCGCCGTGGAGTGATGTTGTCGGGCTAGTTTGACATTGGCGCGACGGTGGAGATTATATTGGAAAAATACTTATAATATTAGTGGGGTGTGTTTGAGAATAAAACATAATACCCCATATGAAAACTTCCTTCAAAAAGGATGTCTGAAATCCCGTCCATAAAGAAGATGAACTCGGGTCGGATTTGTTCTCGCGCAGAAAACAGATCCGAAAAGTGATGCACTAATCGGAAGGTTCCCAGAGTTTAGACGGTCGGATCGAGCTGAATTTTTGACAGGTTGTAGATATAGGAATTCCGCAACCGATCAACAGTTAGATCCTCCAAAGGACCTCCGAGCTGGGCTCTGGAGACCACACCCTAAACCCGTCCAGATTCCCGTCCAGATTTGACAGGGCTCCAGTATATCAGAGATTGCCAGAGATTCCTCCATCGGAACTCGACGAAATTTTCCAGGGTTGATTTAGACTCAATTCCGCACAATCCCACCAAAGCAATCATTAAAACGACACTCGAGGAGGCGGTGGCGGCAGATACAAGTTTGTTGTCCAGAAAAACAGCATGGTCGCCCGGGGGCAATGTTGACATTGAGCCCCCGGGCTCCGAGGATAATTCCTCCATGATCATGATAGAGATCAGAATTGAAGTTGATGAAGGCCCTCATCCGAACATAACGATCGGAGGTAGTGCGCGTGACCAGTCAAGCCGGTGACGAAGAAGTCGACGTCATAGTTGATCTGCAGTCGAGCCATTGATCCTTTTGTCGATCACATAGCGGAACTCTCAATGAAAGCACCAATGTCTGTGTGAAAACCGGCGGATCTCGGGTAGGGGGTCCCGAACTGTGCGTCTAAGGCTAATGGTAACATGAGGCAGGGGACATGATGTTTTTACCCAGGCTCGGGCCCTCTCGATGGAGGTAATACCCAACTTCCTGCTTGATTGATCTTGATGATATGAGTATTACAAGAGTTGATCTACCACGAGATCGTAGAGGCTAAACCCTAGAATCTAGCATATGATTATGGTTGTTTATATGATCTATCGACTAGCCTGGCCCTGGTTTATATAATGCACCAAAGGCCTAGGATAACAAGAGTCCTAGCCGAATACGCCGGTGGGGAGGAGTCCTTGTCTTGATCACCAAGTCTTGTGGAATCTTCCTTGTATGCGGCAGCTGTCCGAACTGGCCCATGAGTATACGACCATGGGGGTCCTCGGCCTAATCTAACTGATCGGGAGACAACGTGGTGAATACCCCCTAGTCCAGGACACCGTCACACGCATCCATTTGTTCTGAAGAACTAAATTATTATTCGTTTTTCTTGTTAGCTTGACTTAACATGGCACAGAGAAAGAGTAAGCAACACAGAATGACTGGGAATGGTAAGCGGAAGAATCCTACAGATTCTGCTGGTACTGATGGTGCAATAGAAGGTCAAAGTCCAGCGGAAAATTCTACAAATAGGGTATCCCATGCTACACGAGCTGCAGAACAATCCAAACAGAAACAAATAGCTGCCACCAAACAAGCAGAGACAGCCCTAGTTGTTGCAACACCTTCCACAATACTACCAGCTGCACGAGTTACTCGTGCGTCAACTGAGCTAGCAGCACGTTCCCAAGCTCCCTTGCCACCTGATACTACTTCCCAATCACTCTTGACACAAGACAAGTTCGCAAGATCAGATGAACCTTGTGAGCTTCAACAGCAAGAAGGTAGTTGCTGGAGTCAAATTATAGTTGCATGCTTCTTTATATGTAGTCTCACACAGTTTGATGCACATTGACACTTCCTATGTTCGTTGTTGGACTAGCACCTAGGCGCAAGAGGAAACAAACATCAGGGATAATGCTCGATAGGTTAACTAAATCTAGAGGAGGAAGAAAGGAGATCCGTTTTGAGGCAGGTTTAAAAAGGCCATGTGATGCTATAGAGTCAGCCAAGTTAGTATCAGAGGCAGCGGTTGCTGTTAGGTGTCATGTACGTATCCTCCCAACATGGATCCAGTACAGGAATGACAAAGATGAAACCCAGTTCAACACCTTCCTCGACCATTTATCTGTAAGTATGGTTATGTATGGAAACTAGTAATATTGTTTTGCTCTGTCCCATACTTTCTAGGTTGATGATAATGAGACTCCCATAATTTTCAACAGATGAGGTTCAAGTTGGCTAGCCAAGATGATGCAACCAGACAATCTTGCACCCATGTTTTCAAGTATGCTCTACGACAGTATCGGTATAACTTGAGGAAAACTCACTTTGAAGGCAAGGCTAACAATGAACTTGCCCAAACATCTCCTGTGGAAAATATATCGGATGAAGACTAGATAGGCCTCGTTAAACATTGGCCTGATCCGAAGTATCAGGTACATTATATATATGTGATCATATCACATGTTGAAGTCCTATTTACGCATGTGCCACACAAATCTATCTTCTTGTAGGTGAACTGTTCAAAGAACAAGGCCAACCATATGGAAGTGAAATTCCAACAAACGACAGGATCTCGTAGCTATATTGCACATTGCGAGGCTCTTGTAATTAGCTGTTATTTCACTCTTTTCATTGTACCATATTATCAGATCTATATTGATTTGTTCCAAATGCAGAGGAAAGCCCGCAAGGACCAAAAAGTACCTGAACCAAATGTTGTGGAAATCTTCAAGGACTGTGACACCAACAATAAGAAGGGCATAGCTACACCAGTCAAAGCCGCTGTTGTAAGTCCTTAATCCTCATGCATTTTAACTACTACTTACTCTGACTTGTGCCTTGAACTGCATGTTTTGCAACCAATGTCTATTACTCTTTTCAATTTTATACACAATTGTATTAGCGTATCATTGCACCTTACAAGGTTTAAAAGAGAGGAGTGATGTTCCTTTGATCTTGACCTGTAATCTAGTTCCGTGCTGGACTTGCCCACACAACGTTACAATTTCCTGTTTGTCTGTTCTCAGTTGTTTTGTGATATGAATGATGTTGTACTATGCTTACCGTATTATAAACTTCGTCTCTTTATACTTTGCTATCAATACAATGTGAAGAAATAGACAATACATTAGCGATGGTACATGGTCATATGTTTGAAACCTGGTTTTATTATGTACTTCGCAATAAAATACAACTAATATTTTAAATGGGTTCACCAAAATAAGTTTTGTATATAGACCAAAGCTATTTTGTTTGGTTTTGCTGCCTCCTTAATATCTTCTATTCTAGTAGTACTAATGTAAACGCTCAACTTTTCAGCAAGCTATGGAAAAAATGGTGGAACCGCCACCTTCTGAAGGCAGTGAGGCAACTATAACCGCAATGTCAGCTCTTGCTATGGTGGGTCAGTACCTGTCCACTAACAGTGCCAAAAGCACGTTCCTGCATAATACCGGGTTGGTTGTTAAGGCAATCTCGTCTAAACTGCCTCATGATCAAGATATGCAGGCTCAAAACAATGTTATATCTGCGCTCCAGACACAAGTCCATTCCCTAACAGAGACCCTTTGTGAAACAAGGAGAGACATTGTTCGATGTCGTCAAGATATGCATGGTTTTGAAACCAGACTATCAGACATTTTCTATGTTGTTCAGGAGCCTAGGAGAAATGAAGGCGAAGGTTATGGTGCTCCATCGGACAATACAACATGAAAACATAACAGTCAGGTCAAATGAACTGAGCTTCTGAACTTCTGGTGGTGCATTTATCTGCTAGACTGTTAACTTTTATGCCAACCTTCCTTTTGTTATATAGTTGTAATTTGTTTTGGTGCGATACAAAATTTGTTCTTAACGTGCATCCACCGGCTGAAGAAAACAGCAAGCCATTTTTGTATAGTGTAGGGTGTTCCCTATATTTGCACTGGTGGCGATCTTTGATGCCGAGTGGATGTAATCTGTGCAATCGCCTTAATAGCCTAGCATTAGTTTCGGGCTTATTTATTTCCTAGTCTTGTTTTTCCCTGGTTTCCTAGTGGCCGCAACAACCATGGTCCATATACGGACCGTGGTAACCTTGACCCTGCTACGGGCCGTAGGGTCCATGGGTCTCCTACGGGCCATCAATAAATGGGCCTCCAACAGGACCGTAGAATCGGTGGGCCTCGGGCCGTCGGATAAATGGGTCTACATGGGTCGTAAACGGGCGTAATTGGTATCGGCCCAGCATGGTAACATGCCGTTAATAGGCCGGAGGACAGCAAAGGCTTAATTCTGCCATAGGCATAATGGGTCGTTAATGGGCCAAAATATAGGACGGGCTGGAAATGGCGCAACGGGTTAACAAGCCAGAAATGGGCTGACTCTTGCCACGGGCCGAATTTGGCCCATTAGGGGAATAGGCCAGTAATGGCCCGGAAGTAATCGAGGGCCGGAAAGGAGCCCAAGAACATATGGGCCGTCAGTAGGCCGAAAGCTAACACGGGTTGGAAACAGCCCATGTGAATCATGGGCCGTTAATGGGTACAAAGAAGTTTACTGTTCATTATGGGCTAGAGTCACCGTGGGCCTCTAAAGGGCCTAAAGACATGATGGCCTCATATGGGCCGAAAGACGTCGTGGGCCATACATGGGCCGAAAGTGAAACGGGCTGGTGTTATATTCGACGGCCCACATGACGTTGTTGGGCCGATTTCCGTTAGGCCCTAACAGGCCGTGAGTTACCGGGTCATAAAATGGGCTATTTGGGAAGAGACCGTTAACAGGATTTTCATGGGCCAACCCGCTAACTTTTAACCAAGTCGAACGGGCTGGCTTTGTAAGCTAAATGGGCCAGTGGTGGGCCATCGCACGTGTCGACATATCATAGGCGCCTATCTGACCCACTGACGAGCTGACACGTGTTTCCTCTGGCCAATCAGAATTTTACACCTGGAAATTTCCCATTGGTCTGGGTATTTAACGGGTTACGATCCAAAACCTGACCCGATAGCTTAATGGCGTCCCATTATGGTGGATGCCATGTGTCGGTCACGCTTGACAAAAGCACTTCTGTGACTTGTGATTTATCGTCATGGAAGTGGACACTTCCGTGATGATAATTTTGGTAATGTCATGGAACACTTCTACGATAGCACAGGTATGACTATCTTGATTCTGACATAAAATCGTCATGGATGTACATGCATGACAAAAAACACGACCTACTATGACAAACATGTATCATCACGGAAGTGTATTTTCTTTGTAGTGTTTGTTGGGATCCGTTGAACTTCGAGTTTATGATCAGTTATATCTTTTTATATCCATGAAAGTTATTTGAGTTTCTTTGATCTTTTATATGAATGATCTCTTATAGCCTTGTATTTCTTCTCCGATATTTGGGTTTTGTTTGGCCAACTTGATCTATTTATCTTGCAATGGGAAGAGGTGCCCTGTAGTGGGTTCGATCTTACGATGCTTGATCCCAGTGATAGAAAGGGAACCGACACGTATGTATCGTTGCTACTAAGGATAAAAAGATGGGATCTATATCTACGCAATTGATAAATGGATCTTGTCTACATCATGTCATCGTTCTTATTGTATTACTCCGTTTTCCATGAACTTAATACACTAGATGCATGCTGGATAGCGGTTGATGTGTGGAGTAATAGTAGTAGATACAGGCAGGAGTCGGTCTAGTAATCTTGGACGTGATGCCTATGTAATGATCATTGCCTGGATATTGTCATAACTATTTGAAGTTCTATTAATTGCCCAACAGTAATTTGTTTACCCACCGTTTGCTACCTTTGTTGAGAGAAGCCACTAGTGAAACCTACGACCCCCGGGTCTTCTTTCTCATATATTTGCCTTGCGATCTACTTTTTCCTTGCGTTTATTTTCAGATCTATTAAACCAAAAATACAAACATACCTTGCTGCAATTTATTCTTATTTATTTTATTTCGCGTTCGATCTATCAATCTACTACAAATTTACGTCACGTCATTTGCCTATCTTGAGGCACCATACCCCGAAAGGGATTGACAACCCCTTTAACACGTCGGGTTGCGAGGTGTTGTTATTTGTGTGCAGGGGCTGTTTATGTTGTGTTGCTTAGTTCTCCTACTGGTTTGATAACCTTGGTTTCATATCTAAGGGAAATACCTACCGCCGATGTGCTGCATCATCTCTTCCTCTTTGGGGAAATACCGACGTGCGACATCAACATGAATTTCTGGCGCCGTTGCCGGGGAGGATCTTCAACATAACCAGGTTCCTAATCACAATTCTCATCTCCTTGCAATTTACATTATTTTCCATTTGCCTCTCATTTTCCTCTCCCCCACTTCAGAAAAATTTGTTGTTTTATTCGCTTCTCTTTTTCCGTTCGCCATTTTCTTGCCAGATCTGTTTTTGAGTGCAATCTTGTTGTGTGGTCATCATGACTCAAGAGAACACCAAACTATGTGACTTATCAAATACCAACAACAATGATTTTATTGGCACTCCGCTTGCTCCTCCGGCCACTAGTGCGAAGACTTGTGATAGTAATACTGCTTTGCTGAATCTTGTTATGAAAGACCAATTTTCTGGTAATCCTAATGAGGATGCCACATCCCATCTTAATACCTTCATGGAATTATGCGATATGCAAAATAAAAAAGATGTGGACAATGATGTGGTCAAGATGAAATTATTTTTGTTTTCTTCACGTGATTCTGCAAAAAATTGGTTCCCTTCTTCGCCTCGCAATAGTATTGATTCTTGGAATAAGTGCAAATATGCTTTTATCACTAAGTATTTTCCTCCCGCAAAAATTATTTCCCTTAGAACCCAGATCATGAATTTCAAGCAGCTTGAACATGATCATGTTTCACAATCTTGGGAAAGGATGAAAATGATGATAAGGAATTGCCCAACTCATGTGTTAAATCTTTGGATGATCATACGAAAAATTTATGCGGGGTTGAATTTTGTTTCTCATAATCTTTTAGATTCGGCCGCGGATGGTACTTTTATGGAAACTACCTTGGGTGAAGCCACCAAATTTCTTGATAATATTATGGCAAATTATTCACAATGGCATACCAAAAGGGCTCCTACTAGTAAAAAGGTTAATTCGGTTGAAGAAATTTGTTCTTTGAGTGAAAAAGTTGATGCTCTTATGAAATTGGTTGCTAGTAAAATTGCTCCTATTGATTTTAATGATATGCCTTTGTCTACTTTGATTGAGCAAAATAGTGATGCCATAGATGTGAATTTTATTTCTCGCAATAATTTTAACAACAATGCTATTAGAGGTAATTTTAATCCTAGGCCTTTTCCTAGTAATTCCTCTAATAATTAGGGTAATTCCTATGGAAATCAATTTTACAATAACAATAGGAATACCTCTGATTTTTAGAATAATATTAAAGAATTTATCAACAAACAAAAGGTTTTCAACACTTCCATAGAAGAAAAGTTGAATAAGATTGATGATTTGTCTAGAAGTGTTGATAGAATTGCTCATGATGTGGAAAATCTCAAGATGAAAATTTTTGTGCCTAAGGTAGATGAATCAATTAAAGCTCTTTGTGTTTCTATGGATGAAAGTAAGAAAAGAACCGCTATGCTTAGAGCTAAAAGAGAATTTTTAGAAAAAGCGTTTTCTAGTGACTTCTTTCACAAAAGTGATGAAGATCTTAAAATGATTGGTGTTTCTTCTATTAATTCCTTGTTTAGTAAAATTAAGATTGATTAAAAGGGGACTGGAGAAGAGTCAACTTTAGGTAGAAGGTGTCCCAATATTTCAGAGGGTGAAAATGTTGTTGAGAAAATTGATATAAGTGGGTTTGAAGAGGTGATGTGCCCACTCTTTTTGATTACAAAGACTTTAGTTATGATAGTTGATCTTTGATTGATTGTATTTCTTTGTTTCAATCCATGCTAAATTCACCCCAAGCCTATGAACAAAATAAAGCTTTTACTAAACATATTGTTGACGCTATGATGAAAGCTTCGGAAGAAAAACTGGAATTAGAAATTTCAATTCCTAGAAAATTGCATGATGAATGGTAACCTACTATCAAAGTCAAGATTACAAATTATGAGTGTTTTGCTTTGTGTGACTTGGGTGCTAGTGTTTCTACAATTCCGAAATATTTATGTGATGTGCTTGGCCTTACCAATCTTGAAGAATGCTCTTTGAATTTGCACTTGGCGGATTCTACTATTAAAAAGCCTATGGGAAGAATTAATTATGTTCTTATTATTGCAAATAGAAACTACGTGCCCATAGATTTTATTGTTCTTGATATTGATTGCAATCTGTCTTGTCCAATTATTCTTGCTAGACCATTTTTACGCACTATCGGAGAAGTGATTGATATGAAAGAAGGCAATATTAAGTTCCAATTTCCTTTGAGGAAGGGTATGGAACACTTTCCTAGAACAAAAATTAAGCCGACATATGAATCAATCATGATGGCATCTTATGGATCTAGCACCAAAGATGACAAAACTTAGATCCTTGCTTTATGCCTAGCTAAGGGCGTAAAACTATAGTGCTTGTTGGGAGGCAACCCAATGAATAAAATTTATTTTTGATTTCTTTCTTTCTGTTCTTTTGTGTTAACACATTTATGCTACTATTATGATTGTGTTTTTTGTTTCAATTAGTGTTTGTGCCAAGTAAAGCCTTTAGGATCTTCCGGGGTGATAGTTGTTTGATCTTGCTGAAAAAGACAGAAACTTTACACCAACGAAAATAATTTCCATAAATCACGGAAAAGAGTTTTTGCCATGATTCTTTTTTCAGAAGATTAATATATAAATTAGGTTGGTCTTCCTAATTTTGTAGAATTTTTGGAGTTCCATAAGTATTCAAAAGTTCCAGATTACTACAGACTGTTCTGTTCTAACAGATTCTGTTTTCTTTGTGTTGTGTGCTTATTTTGATGGCTCTATGGTTTTCTTTGATGAGTTTTTGCCATAGAAAAGTTGGAACACAGTAGATATAATACCAAAAAAATTGGTTTGAATCAACACTTATAATAGTGGTTTGCTTTCTTTTACTAACAGATCTCACAAGGGTTTTGTTGAGTTTTGTCTGATTGAAGTTTTCAAGTTTTGGGTTATCTTATGATGGATGAAAGAAGGATAGAAGAGCCTAAGCTTGGGGATGCCCAAACATCCCAATATATTATCCAAGAATGAGCAAGCAACTAAGCTTGGGGATGCCCCTGAGTGGCATCCCCTCTCTCTTCTAACGACCATCGGTATTTTACTCGAGGCTATATTTTTATTCATCACATGATATGTGTTTTGCTTGAAGCGTCTTGTATGATATGTGTCTTTGTTTGTTTTGTTTTGTGTTTTAATTCATAAATGCTTGCTGGACACACCTATTTGAGAGAGCAAAAATTATGTCATGACTTATTAGAATTGCTCTCTATGCTTCACTTAATTTTTTATGAGCAATGGACTTGCTCTAGTGCTTCACTTATATTATTTTGAGCATGGTGTGCTTAGTATTTTTGCAGAAATGATCTCTTGCTTCACTTATTATTTGAGAGTTAGTAAAATTTTGAATAAATTTTCTCTTTCTTCACTTAAATTATTTTGAGAGAAAGAAAATATGTTATGCTCATGATCTTCACTTATATTTGTTTGAACTTATGAAAAGCAACACATGAAAATTAGTCCCAAAGTGATAGATATCCAAGAAGGATAAATAAAGAAGAAAATATATGTCATGAAGATCATTGGACAAAATAAACTTGATTCTTAGTAATAGTTTTGAGATATGATGATGTGATATGTGAGTTATGTTGATGAGTAATTGTGCTCTAGTAAGAATATTGGTGTTAAGGTTTGTGATTCCTTATGCCTGCATGAAAGTCAATAATCATGCAATGAAAATTATACCCTACTAGTGGTGCATTATTCAGTGTTAATTATGCTTAATGCTTTCTTATGAGATTATTCATTTCTTGGTTGGTCGATTCTCAATCTTTTTGCTAGCCTTCATTTTGCACCAAGTATGACCTCTACTTGTGCATCCAAAATCCTTTAAACCAGTTTTGCCACATGAGTCCACTATATCTACCTAAATGCGATATTCCTTTGCCGTTCTATGCAAATTTGCATGCGCAATCTCTAATTTTCAAAATAAACTTCTCTTTTGTGTGTTTGTTTCACTCTCGGAATGGTAACGAGTAGCTAATATTTTCCATGCTGGATGTGTTATTCTCACGAAAATATGTTTATTCTTAAGGCAAAGGTTTTAGGGATGCCTAGTCCCAAAATGCAAAAATGAATTTACTTTATGTTGTCAAATAATAAATTCCTTGGAAGTGTTGGTATGGAGGGAAACCGTGGATACGGCTAGCCATGGAAAGTGAAAGTATGGTGGAAAAAGGAATAAACTTTATTTTCTGTTTGGGAACCGCCTATGATATATTTAGCATGGAAAGTGTTGGGAACTCTGAGTCAGTTTTGTTGGTGGGATGGATACACCTCCCAAAATGTTTTTATCTCTAATGTTTCGCTTTGAGCTGTGGCACCTCTACAAATCCCTACTTCCCTCTGCGAAGGGCCTTTCTTTTACTTTATGCAATTTTTATTTTTTGAAATTGAGTCTCCATCCTCTCTTATAAAAGCACCAACTAGGAGGCAATATGATCGTACTTAAGTTTTGGGTCTAGCTAATATTCGAGTGTGTTTCATGAATGGATCAATGTTTGAGCATGATGGCCTAGGGATAACTTGTTTTAGCATTGATATATTGAAAGACATGGTTGCTTGTTGATATGCTTGAGTATCTAAATTATCATGTCAAAACTAGACTATTGCTTTGAATCACATAAAAGTCTAAATGTCCATGCTATAAAGAAAAGAATATGATATGACACGATAAACAGCACTCCACATCAAAAATTCTGTTTTTGTCACTTACCTACTCGAGGACGAGCATGAGTTAAGCTTGGGGATGCTGATACGTCTCCAACGTATCTATAATTTTTGATTATTCCATGTTGTTTATTATCAATCTTGGATGTTTTATAATCGTTTATAGTCATTTTATATCATTTTTTGGCACTAACCTATTGACATAGTGCCAAGTGCCAGTTGTTGTTTTCTACATGTTTTTTACATTGTAGGAAATCAATATCAGACAAAGTCCAAATGCCACGAAACTTTACAATGATTTTTTATGGACCAAAAGGAAGAATTTTGGCCCTGGTTGCACCTGGGGGGAGTCCCGAGGAGGGGACAACCCACCAGGGCGCGCCAGGAGGCCCAGGCGCACCCTGGTGGGTTGTGCCCACCTCGGGTGCCCCCCCGGACCGCCTCTTTGCTCTATAAATACCCCAATATTCCAGAAACCCTAGGGGAGTCGGCGAAATATTCATCCAGCCGTCGTAGAGTCTAGAACCACCAGATCCAATCTAGACACCATCACGGAGGGGTTCACCACTTCCATTGGTGCCTCTCTGATGATGCGTGAGTAGTTCTTTGTAGACCTTCGGGGTCCGTAGTTAGTAGCTAGATGGCTTTCTCTCTCTCGCTGAATTCTTAATACAATGGTCTCTTGGAGATCCATATGATGTAACTCTTTTGCGGTGTGTTTGTTGGGATCTGATGAACTTCGAGTTTATGATCAGTTATATCTTTTTATATCCATGAAAGTTATTTGAGTTTGTTTGATCTCTTATATGCATGATCTCTTGTAGCCTCGTATTTCTTCTCCAACATTTGGGTTTTGTTTGGCCAACTTGATCTATTTATCTTGCAATGGGAAGAGGTGTCCGGTAGTGGGTTCGATCTTACGGTGCTTGATCCCAGTGACAGAAAGGTAACCGACACGTATGTATCGTTGCTACTAAGGATAAAAAGATGGGATCTATATCTACGCAATAGATAAACGGATCTTGTCTACATCATGTCATCGTTCTTATTGAATTACTCCATTTTCCATGAACTTAATACACTAGATGCATGCTGGATAGCGGACGATGTGTGGAGTAATAGTAGTAGATGCAGGCAGGAGTCGGTCTAGTAATCATGGACGTGATGCCTATGTAATGATCATTGCCTGGATATCGTCATAATTATTTGAAGTTCTATCAATTGCCCAACAGTAGTTTGTTTACCCACCGTTTGCTATCTTTCTCGAGAGAAGCCACTAGTGAAACCTACGGCCCCCGGGTCTTCTTTCTCATATATCTGCCTTGCGATCTACTTTTTCCTTGTGTTTATTTTCAGATCTATTAAACCAAAAATACAAAAATATCTTGATGAAATTTACTCTTATTTATTTTATTTGGCGTTCGATCTATCAATCTACTACAAATTTACCTCACGTCCTTTGCCTATCTTGAGGTGCCGTACCCCGAAAGGGATTCACAACCCCTTTAACACGTCGGGTTGCAAGGTGTTGTTATTTGTGTGCAGGGGTTCTTTACGTTGTGTTGCTTGGTTCTCCTACTGGTTCGATAACCTTGGTTTCATATATGAGGGAAATACCTACTGCCGTTGTGCTACATCATCCCTTCCTCTTTGGGGAAATACCGACGTAGCTTCAAGCGACATCACCCACCAACTTGAACTCGCTCACCCCAATAACCAATACTCCCAGATGATTCACTAGAAAAGTTGTCGTTGAATATCCATCAGTAAAGTATCCTGTTCCACAACTGGTGCTCCCTCCCTGTTTATAATCATAGCAATGCTAAGAAGTGTAACAACACATTCGTGACAAGGAACATGGTACAGATAATATGGCTACCCTACTATGTTTAATAGCATAGCATATTAATAGTATAGTCCTAAACCCACACCCTATCATGGAATACTACATGCATAATGAAAATAAGGTGTTATTGTCAAAATGGTCCACTTGCCATGGTTCTTGCTGTCAAAGGTACACTCTTCACAATAGTAGGGCTAGCACTCCTAATGATCTATACTTAAAAGAGTACTTACATAAGAACCAATAATTCATGTGAAGGGAAAACTTGCATAAAAACAAAAATAACCAAATATTAGTTAAGAGACAACACATGATCCAATGTGCAAAAGAAAATTATGGCATTTGGGTATGTAGTTTTTGAATTAAGATCAAACAAGGGTTTATTCACATTTTAAAACAATTCAATTTTTAATGACCCCACTTGAATTCAGAAGGTTCGAATGTTTTGGGTTCAACATTTCAATGAATGCAAAAAAAGTATCCGTGTTGAAATTTGATTGGGGCTAGAAGTTCAGATTCAACTAGGTTCGAATTAAAATTTGAAATATTTCAAACGTGATAGGTTAGAGTTGGTCTTGGAAGTTCAAATAGATAGTGATTAGAATTTTAATATATTTGTAAAAAATATTCATTTTATCTGGACGTGTGATTTAAATACTAGGTCCAATGAGGTTTTAATTCAAATAAGGTTATGTTGGTCTTTTGTGAACTTTTGGAACACATATAAAAAAGAATTCAAATTTTTTTAATCATATTCCAACAGTTACAATCAATTCAAAAATATTTTGAATTGGTTCTAGAACCTATTCCATGAGATAAGAAAATGGCTTCCATGGGAGGATTCGTGAAACTTGGCCATGCTAGTGAAAAAAGAGTGAAAATTACTGCCATGGCAGTAGTTTCCGCTATGAATCTGAAGTTTGGTTAGGTTTAAATTTAAATGTTAGACTATGAAAATTAAGATCTAAAGGACCATTTTACAAAAAGTTTCACTCAAATTTGAATTGGTACGGTTGAATAGTGCATCTAATGAGGGTCAATATGTAAAAATAATAACCTAACATGGACTTACATAAAAAGTTATGTTTGTTTTAAGTTGCAGGGTCTTTTCTACAAAAGTAATTAATTAATATTGATTTCATTTAATTCAAGAAAATCAGAATGGTGACCAATCTATTTCATCGTATCGAGGAGCAATGTATGGCTCTAAATTAAACATACTGGTTTAGTTGAATTAAAATGTAGGTGTGTGATCTAGCTTGATGGATGCCCTGGTGTGGCCACGTTGGCTCTAGGGTTTGGCCAAACGGAGTTTCTCCACGGAGACGACATCAAGTATGGTGCTATAGAGGGACCCAGAGTTGCATGCGTTATACTTGCCAGAGTGTGGTCACACGATGGTGACAGTGGTGCAAGGGCACACCAGCGTTGGCCGAAATTCCTCGCTAGAGTTGCGTTCAGTGTAGGAAGTGTCCAAGTTTCACCAGAGTTAGTGATGTCATGGTACTATACATGGTTACGTCGATGGGTCAACATGATGTGGAATGTCATATTTGAGCGATTGGATAATGTTAGAGGCTTGACCTCATCCTTAACTCACTGGAATGGAGATCATGGAGGTTGAAGTGCATCGAGGTGGTTGAAGTCGTGGTCCGGGATTGTGTTGGACACAATCATGTTGTCGGAATGTTGTGCTAGAGTGCATGGGTGGGATGGAAATAAGGATGGGCAAGGAATTTACATGGGGTCACCAGAATCATTTACCAGAGTTAGCTACGAAGGCAGCGGAAGTGGGTGGTTTGCGAGCAACCTGGTGGAATTGAGGGACTAGGGTCCCGATGATTGGTCTATGGCATCAATGGCTATTTAACCGTGGGGTCGGGATGGCCATTGGGGCACTGCATCATACTAAGAGTGGGATCATGTGGGGGTACATGCGCTGGCAAAATCGGAAAAGATTGGTGATGATGGGGTCAGCCCACATGTCAGTGGCTGTGGGGGATCGGGCATGTTGTCCGCCGTTGGATCTTATGAAGATTAGACGCTAACAACTTAGTCGTGTCATGCATACTAGTCTAGTTGGGTGAGTAATCCGTGGGCCAAAAGTGCGGTGGTGGCCGTCTGGGAAGTGCTATTGGGCTACGTCGTCGGCATAGTGAATACTGCTTTTTTATTTTCTCTCTGATCTGTGTTATGAATTTTGAACTAGGTTTAAATATTTCCAAATTCAAGTGGTAAAAATCCAAAAACTAGCGTGAAAATACTGGGGCTATTATAGATCATAATAAATATATTTGCAGCCCCAATGCAGGTTTGAGGAATTATCTTATGTAAATGGACTTAATATGAAATATTAAACAAATCCCTGAATTCAATTATGGTTCCTTATATAACTAGATTAACTTCTAAAGATCCCAAATGCAGTGAAAACATGGCATGCATATGTATTATATGTTCAGATCCTAGTTTTAGAATTTTGGGATGTGACATATGGTCATCGACTTTACAGCTAAATCACGATGGTAAGATATGGCTTGATTACCAGGAATTTTCATGTGAAGCAGACTAATCAAATGATCTATTTAGAAGAAAAAATGTTTTGTAAGAAATGACCTATTTCTCAAGCGACTAGGAAATTAGAAGGTTCGATATACAATAGTTTTAACATTTGAGAGAGGGAGTCTCCCATTCTTTATTGATGCAACTACATCTAGGATGAAATTTTACATAGTAGAATGAACATTTTATTTTTGAAGCAGATGAATTGCCCATAAATGTCGCGAGTAGTGAATTTATGGCCTTACATATGGTAGCCCTTCTCAACATCACACATAAGATAATCTTCAAGCTCCCAGTGGCATGCACAAGGAGAGTTTTTGCCAATTCGACGATCTTGAAAGTTTCTTGCAGATATAGCTGTCTTATCTTCAAAGCAGTAGGCACCAAAATGACGAAATAATCCTTGCATAAAATAGTTGAGGTATACTGCATTGGAAATGATCCGAGGGAATTTCTCAGTGGATACCATGACTGTGTGAGAGGCGCCAACGAATGCTGCACAACGGCTACCAATTCCATGTTGTGTCACCAATCTTCTCCTAGGGAGGTCCACCTCAAGCACCTCCACAAGGGATGGGCAATCTTGGCACATGAATATATCTTCTTCATTGAATCCACCTTCCCGGAGAAGGTTCATACCGAAGAGGTACCTCAGCATGAGCATTTGATCATGGGACCTAACAAGATAGGAGTAAATTATTGTTTCCTGATGGTTCACCAACCATGGGTCTTTATCGAGGAGGCAAACCATATGAGGTTCAACCCCAGGGGTTAAATCCAATGCAATTATCATGCCGTCCGATGTCGTGAAGTAGCATCGCCCTCCAAAGGTCAGCGGTGAGTGGCCTCTAACCTTGTCAACAATGCTAGCTGAGTGTTGGTTGATAGCTTGCACAAAAGCCCAAAGCTTGTCACTAGGCTTGGCACAAATAAATTGACGCAAACCATTTCTTAGACTAATGACGAGCGTACTGAGAATAGTCGAGTCATCGGTGCCGGCACCATTGATGGCAGATAAGTTCACTCGGAGGCTCCTATTCAATGTGGATGGTGCGTAGTGTGAAGGGAACTCAGTGGTCTTACCGATGAATGGGTGGAGAAGATGAATGATATTAGTGCGCTTATGGCCAAGGACAAGGAGGCCATCGGCCGTGCCGAGGTAATGGTGGGCGTCCAGATCCGGGAAATCAATGTTGGTACGAGCACCGGTGGTGACATTGAGAAGGGTCCACCGTGACGGGGATGCACAGTGAGCGAGCGTGATCCACTTGCGCGGGCGAAAGCGAATGACCATCACATCACATGTACGGGAGTCATCAGTGAAGTCACTCCATGGCTTGCAAGTTGCCCGAAAGCGGATGTAGTCTGCAATGTCAAAGGTGAGTAGTCAATTGGAGATTTCCTTTGCAAGATCTGTACATAGTTTGGCCCAGTCTCTCCATTTTGTGCTGGCATGGGAGCACACAATGTCCATGATCTATGAAGATACCAAAAATAGATAGCTCCCTTTCGTCTGATCAAGGCACTGCATATGTTTTTAACAATTTAAAAGTAAAGTTAGGTATACAATGGAAATTACTGAAATTGTGATAATCTAAATTCGAGGAAACTAATAAAACTTCTCGTATATTGAACAAGGTGTCCATACCTCTTGATTTGGTTATGAGCTATGTCCGATGGAGACCTCGTTTTGCTTTCTGGAAGAGATGGTGGGAAATTGACCAAATTCAAAGAAAACAGTGACTAGAGTGGGAATGGTTGTTGGTTGGTTCCGCCGCGAAGATGACAAATAGATGTTTGGTGGTGATAAAAACGAAAGGGAAGAACAAGTTTAGGGTTTCATTCTAGGTGGCGGCGGGTATGAATGGGGAGGGAAGGGGTGTGGTTGGCTTCTAGGTTAAAAAAGGATTGTGGGAGTCATTATTTATAGCACGCTGGGGGAGGGGGTGGGTAACTGGGCTGGCCCATCAAGATGGGTTACTTATTTTATATTCACAAATTAATAGGTGTGCAAATATTTGCAAATCATTTTAATAAAAAGATATACATTGTATGTAATGAAAGATCATAAATAAAGATAACATATTCACTTAATTCCATCAAAATGATTAATATTCAGTGTTGCACATAATAAAACCTTTGATATCATGTCCACTTTGTGGTTGCATTAGAATAATCAAGACCACATTATTTTCTTGAGGAAGAAATTCTTACATAAAAGAAATATAAGAATTCTCTGGTAAATGGAATCGATTATATCATATTCATGACAACATAAGTACACTATTGATAAATTAATCTAGAAATTTAAACCATTAGTGCATCATGTCTAGTTTGTAATATCTAATTAGCACCTTTCAGTTATTATTTATCACTAGATATGTACGTATTAATTAGTGAGGGTCAAACAAGCAACCCAAATTATTTTCTTCCTTCTATTGACGCGAATGCATTAACTCAATAGGGGCAATTCCAAAAAAAAATTCCTAATTTGCGCTCACTCTCATCTTTAGCTCAAAAAAAATAATGTGCTTAAGTTTGCCCCTCTTCTGTTTGGTGGCCTTACAGAAATGCCCTTCCGTGCCGTTTCCACTTGTCAAAGGCTTTTGCCCGTCTATGAGATATTCTTTGGACATTTGTACCCCTCACTGCTTATGTCACATACATGTGGGGACTCACCCAAAGAAAAGGGAAAATAAAAAACTCTCCCACCCACCTCTAACCATTGCACATGGGACTCAACAGAAAAAGAAAAAAATCTCTCATTCTCCTCTCTATCTCTCTAACTCATGACCTACATCTGATCTATCTCTCTCTGCCGACCTCATCTCACTGGCAGTAGACGCCTGACGCACTAGCCCGTCCGCAGCAGCCCGCCTGTTTCAGCAGCCTACCCGCCCGCCCGTAGCCGTGCCTTCCCCTGTCTCCCACCATCGACCACCGCGAGGAGCTCCATACCTCCGTTAGGCCATGCCATGGACCTCTTCCCCTTCGGCCAGCCGCCATCGTGCCCTAATCTCCCACCGCGATCCTACCCCTGAGCTAGCCCACAAAATTGACATCCCCGCCCAGCCTCGATTTGATCCATCACTGATAACCCACAAGTATACGGGATCAATTGTAGCCTCTTTCGATAAGTAAGAGTGTCAAACCCAACAAGGATCTAAAGGTATAATTAATATCTCCTTCAAGTTCTATCGACCGCCGATACAACTTTATGCACACTTAATGTTTGCTTTACCTAGAACAAGTATGAAACTATTTTGTAGGTGTTATAGGATAAGTTTGCAACAATAAGACTAGAATTAATTAGCGAGAATAAAAGTAGGAGTAATTTTCAACATAATAAAAGAGTTTAGTAGAAGGATTTTTGTAACACAAAGAGAAATATTTGTCCGTAGACAATTGATAACTAGACCGGTAATCATTATTGCAATTTTATATGAGGGAGAAGCATGAGCTAACATACTTTCTATACTTGGATCATATGAACTTATGATTGGACCTCTAGCAAGCGTCCGCAAATACTATAAATCATTAAGGTAAACCCAACCATAGAATTAAGCAACAAGTCCCCTTTATTCCCATACGCAACAACCCCCTTACTCAGGTTTAAGATTCTGTCACTCTCGCAACCCACTATAAGCGAATCATGAACGTATTGCAACACCCTACAGCGGGAAACCCCCATGTGTGTGCGGCATGGAAGGAACCATAGGACAATACCAAAATAAAACATACAACTCAAACCAATCACGATCATCAATCAACCCATAGGACAAAATGAATCTACTCAAACATCATAGGATTGCCACACATCATTGGATAATAGTATATAGCATTAAGGAACATGTTTAAGTAGAGATTACAATGAGAAGAATAGGTGTTCGTCTCCAACGTATCTATAATTTATGAAGCATTCATGCTATTTTATTATCTGTTTTGAATGATTATGGGCTTTATTATACACTTTTATATTACTTTTGGGACTAACCTATTAACCGGAGGCTCAACCCATATTGTTGTTTTATTGCCTGTTTCAGTATTTCAAAGAAAAGGAATATCAAACGGAGTCCAAACGGAACGAAACCTTCGGCAGCGTGATTTTTGGAACGAACATGATCCGGGAGACTTGAAGTACAAGCCAGGGAATCTTTGAGGAGGCCAGGAGATAGGAGGGCGCGCCCACCCCCCTGGGTGCACTCCCTTGTCTCGTGGGCCCCTCGTGGCTCCCTCGACTGACTCTTTCGCCTATATATTCCCATATACCCTAAAACCATTGAATACGAAGATAGATCGGGAGTTCCGCCGTCGCAAGCCTCTTTAGCCACCAAAAACCTCTCGGAAGCCCGTTCCAGCACCCTACTGGAGGGGGATCCCTCATCGGTGGCCATCTTCATCATCTCGGCGCTCTCCATGACGAGGAGGGAGTAGTTCACCCTCGGGGCTGAGGGCATGTACCAGTAGCTATGTGTTTGATCTCTCTCTCTCTCTCGTGTTCTCTCTATGGCACGATCTTGATGTATCACGAGCTTTGTTATTATAATTGGATCTTATGATGTTTCTCCCCCTCTACACTCTTGTGATGAATTGAGTTTTCCCTTTGAAGTTATCTTGTTGGATTGAGTCTTTAAGGATTTGAGAACACTTGATGTATGTCTTGCCGTGCTTATCTGTGGTGACAATGGGATATCACGTGATCCACTTGATGTATGTTTTGGTGATCAACTTGCAGGTTCCGCCCATGAACCTATGCATAGGGGTTGGCACACGTTTTTGTCTTGACTCTCCGGTAGAAACTTTGGGGCACTCTTTGAAGTACTTTGTGTTGGTTGAATAGATGAATCTGAGATTGTGCGATGCATATCGTATAATCATGCCCACGGATACTTGAGGTGACAATGGAGTATCTAGGTGACTTTAGAGTTTTGGTTGATTTGTGTCTTAAGGTGTTATTCTAGTATGAACTCTATGATAGATTGAACGGAAAGAATAGCTTCATGTTATTTTACTACGGACTCTTGAATAGATAGAACGGAAAGGATAACTTTGAGGTGGTTTCATACCCTACCATAATCTCTTCGTTTGTTCTCCGCTATTAGTTGCTTTGGAGTGACTCTTTGTTGCATGTTGCGGGATTGGTACGTGATCTATCTATGTTATTATTGTTGAGAGAACTTGCACTAGTGAAAGTATGAACCCTATGCCTTGTTTCCTACCATTGCAATACCGTTTACGCTCACTTTTATCATTAGTTACCTTGCTATTTTCATATTTTCAGATTACAAAAACCTTTATCTACTATCCATATTGCACTTGTATCACTATCTCTTCGCCGAACTAGTGCACCTATACAATTTACCATTGTATTGGGTGTGTTGGGGACAAAAGAGACTCTTTGATATTTGGTTGCAGGGTTGTTTGAGAGAGACCATCTTCATCTTGCGCCTCCCACGGATTGATAAACCTTAGGTCATCCACTTGAGGGAAATTTGCTACTGTCCTACAAACCTCTGCACTTGGAGGCCGAACAACGTCTACAAGAAGAAGGTTGTGTAGTAGACATCAAGCTCTTTTCTGGCACCGTTGCCGGGGAGGTGAGTGCTTGAAGGTATATCTTTAGATCTTGCAATCGAATCTTTATGTTTCTTGTTTTATCACTAGTTTAGTTTATAAAAGAAAACTAGAAAAAAATGGAGTTAAGTTTGTCTCATACGCTTCATCTTTTTAATATCTTTCGTGAGTTTGATGAAAAGGAAAATTGTGCTCAAGTGCTAGAAGAAGAAATGTATAGAATGTTTGATACTAAATCTTTGAATGATGAGCATGATTGCAATGTTGTTAGTATGAACTCTTTGAATATCCATAGTACTAATGATGATTGCACTAGTTATGATGAAAATATCTCTTATAAGCATGTTGATTTTTGTGGAGTAGATTGGGTTTGCAAGTACACACCAAATAGGGCAAATAGATATTGCAAGAGGCATAAGTATTTAGAAACTAAAGGTTTGCAAGAAAGTCTTTATGATTGTGCCGAAAGATTCAATATTTTTCATGCTCCTTGTGAACTTTGCAATGAACTGGTCATTTAAATCTCCAATGCAAATTGTTTCATGATCGAATCGTGTCCAAAAATTGTGATAACTTGATTACCCTTGCATCATAAAGAGCTTAGTCTTCTTTTGGGGTATGAGGAAATGAAACATATAACTGAGGGTATTCCAAAATTTAATCTTGATAGATTTCTTGATTTTGATCTAGAGAAGATTTATATGTATTGTGCGGTGAATTGCATTGAAAATCCTTATATGGCCAATTACATAAAGAAAAGAAAGCAAATAGAAGATGATGAGAATACTAATGAAAGGGAAGATACTTCCCAATATCCTCCTATTATTTCTTATGATGAATCAGGTAACGAGGAGGAGCTTTCTATTCAACCAATCTCATCTATAAGGAGCTCAAAGAAGAAGGTCGAACCCACACATAATGTGAAAAGGAAAAGAAGGAGCAACAAAGGTAAAAAGGTATCTTTCTCGAATGATGTTGCTCCTACTACTCATTGTGATGATGATAATTGCTATACTATTGGTGCTATCCATACTATTAATGATGAGAGTGATTATGCTTATGATATGAAAAGGCCCAAGCTTGGGGAAGCTATGTTTGATGAGGATGAAATATTTGAGAATATATTTGCTGCAATTAATGTTTGTCCCAAGCTTGGGGATGCTATGTTTAATAAAGATGATATTTTTAGCCCCCCAAGTTTTGATATGCAAAGTTGTTATGATGATAGCATGCCTCTTACCTATGATGATTATATTGATGAAAGTGGGTTTGGAAGAGTGTCAACTTTAGGAAGTAGCGATCCCACTATTTTGGAGGATGCTGAATCTTATTGTGATGAATATGGACGTGGATTTGGAAAAGTGTCAACTTTATTTAGTGATGATTCCACTATCTTGGGAGAGGTTTCAATCGATTATGATGAGAACGAAGAGTCTACTTATGATGATTATTGTGATGAAACTTATGATATACAAAGTAGTGATGATTATATTTATAAACTGTCATGATTATAATTACCCTTTTTATGGACATTACTCTTTTAATTTGGAAACAATTTTTAGTGTTCAAGTCTCTTATGATACTCCCACTATTCCGAATGAGAAGAATTTTGCTTATGTGGAGAATAGTAAATTTTCTATGCTTGTAGATCATGAAAAGAATGCTTTAGGTGCTGGTTATATTGTTGAATTCATTCATGATGCTACTGAAAATTATTATGAGGGAGGAATATATGCTTGTAGGAATTGCAATAATGTCAAGTTTCCTCTCTATGTGTTGAAAATCTTGAAGCTATGCTTGTTTTACCTTCCTTTGCTAGTTGATTATTGTTCCCATAAGTTGTTTGCTCACAAAATCCCTATGCATAGGAAGTGGGTTAGGCTTAAATGTGCTAGTCATATGCTTCATGATGCTCCCATTATGTTTTTTTCAATTCTTATCTTTTATGTGAGCATCATTGTCATCATCATGCCTAGCTAGAAAGGCATTAAAGAAAAGCGCTTGTTGGGAGACAACCCAATATTTACCCTTACTGTTTTTGTGTGTCCACATGATTATGCTACTGTAGTAATCATGTCTTATAGCTTTTGTTTCAATAAAGTGCCAAGTAAGACTTTTAGGATAGCTTACGGTGATAGTTGTGTTGATCCTGCTGAGAATCGGAAACTTTTACACCCAGTAAATTAGTTTGTTTAATTCACAGAAACGTGCTTCTGATCTGATTCTTTTTGCTATGGATGTTTACACAAATTGCTTAGGACTTCCTAATTTGGTAGGATTTGCGGAGTTCCAGAAGTATACGTTTGATACAGATTACTACAGACTCTTCTATTTTTGACAGATTCTGTTTTCTATGTGTTGTTTGCTTATTTTGATGAATCTATGAATAGTATAGGAGGGTATGAACCATATATAAGTTAGAATAAGTAGATATTACACCCATATGAATTTAGAATGAGTTCATTACAGTACGTAAGTGGTGGTTTTATTTTCTTATACTAACGGAGCTTACGAGTTTTTCTGTTGAGTTCTGTGTTGTGAAGTTTTCAAGTTTTGGGTAAAGATTCGATGGACTATGGAATAAGTAGTGGCAATAGCCTAAGCTTGGGGATGGCCAAGGCACCCCAAGGTAATATTCAAGGACAACCAAGAGCCTAAGCTTGGGGATGCCCCGGATGGCATCCCTCTTTCGTCTTCGTTCATCAGTAACTTTACTTGGAGCTATATTTTTATTCATCACATGATATGTGTTTTGCTTGGAGCGTCATTTTCTTTTGTTAGTATTTGCTTTTTGGTTATTTATAATAATGTTTCGCATCTTTATTTTCAATAAAAATGTCAAGGATAGCCTTTGCCATGCTTTTTTGGCTAGTTTACATGTTGCTGTTTGAAAACAGAAAGTTTATCGCTGTTGCAAAAATTCCCTAGAAAAGTCAGAGACTGGTATAATGTTGAAACTTTTTGCATATTGAGATCTGATAAATCTTCTACAGTGAGGTATTTTTCTCATAATTTTTAGAGTTAGGGAAGTATTGATACTCTTGCATTCTTTTCAGACTGTACTGTTTTGGCAGATTGCTGTTATGTTTGCACTGTTTGCATATGTTTGCTTGTTTAATGATTCTATTTGAGGATAGAAGTATTAAATATGCAGAGGCATTTAGTATGCGATGTTGAATAATAATTTTAGTGATTTTTTACAGTAGAAAATGATAAGGTTTTGCATTGGTTTATACTAACCTATCTCATGAGTTCTTGTTGAGTTTGGTGTGGATGAAGCTTTTGATAAAAAAAGAAACCATGATATGAGAGGAATTAAGGAGACACAAAAGTTCAAGCTTGGGGATGCCCAAGGCACCCCAAGATAATATATCAATAAGTCTCAAGCATCTAATCTTGGGGATGCCCCGGTAGGAATCCCACCTTTCTTCTTCAACAACCATCGGTTAGTATCCATTGAGCCTAAGTTTTTGCTTCTTCACATGAGTTGTGCTATCCTTGCAATGTCATTTTATTTTGTTTTGCTTTCTGTTTGAATACAATACCAAGATCTGAAATTCTTAAATGAGAGAGAGTCTTCACATAGTTACACAATTATTTAGCTGCTCATTGATCATCACTTATATCTTTTTGGAGTAGTTTGTCATTTACTCGTGTGCTTCACTTATATCCTATGAGTATATGGTTGAATGAGTTGAAAGTCATAAATCTGGAATTATATATGTATCATTTTCTTATCCCATGGGGAGTAATGACTTCACATCTAAGAAGTAGAGGTTGTAAATTTATTGAAGGTTAGCAAGCATTGTATTGGTCATTTGAACAATTCATGAAAGAATATTGAAGGAAGAGAGATTTCACATATAAATATACTATCTTAGACATCTTTTATAATTGTGAGCACTCATTAAGTATGACATGCTAAAGAGTTGATGTTGGACAAGGAAGACAACATAATGGGTTATGTTTTCTCACATCTTAGTTAAAGTATATTGTCATGGATCATTCAAACATGTTGAGCTTGCCTTTCCCCCTCATGCTAGCCAAATTCCTTGCACCAAGTAGAGATACTACTTGTGCTTCCCAATATCCTTAAACCCAATTTTGCCATGAGAGTCCACCATACCTACCTATGGATTGAGTAAGATCCTTCAAGTAAGTTGTCATCGGTGCAAGCAATAAAAAATTGCTCTCTAAATATGTATGATCTATTAGTGTGAAGAAAATAAGCTTTATATGATCTTGTTATGGAAGCAATAAAAGCGACGGACTGCATAATAAAGGTCCATATACAAGTGGCAATATAAAGTGACGTTCTTTTGCATTAAGATTTTGTGCATCCAACCATAAAAGCGCATGACAACCTCTGCTTCCCTCTGCGAAGGGCCTATCTTTTACTTTATGTCTTTTACTTTATGCAAGAGTCATGGTGATCTTCACCTTTCCCTTTTTCATTTTATCCTATATATATATATATATATATATATATATATATATATATATATATATATATATATATATATATATATATAGGGTGGGTCTATTATGATAACACCCCATAAGACCTTATTCTGCACACCACCAACAGATCGCGCCATCGCCCCTCCCCTCCCGGCCTTTTACCGCGGTAGCGGCCTGGGCGCGCCAGCGCCCCTCCCCTCCCAGCCTTCTACCGCGGCAGCGGCCTGGGCGCGCCGCCGCCCCTCCCCTCCCGGCCTTCTTCCGCGGCGGCGGCCTGGTAGCGGTGCCGCCCTTCCCCTCCCCGCTTTCTCCCGCGGCGGCGGCCTGGAAGCGACGCCGCCCCTACCCTACCGGCCTTCTTCCGCGGCAGCGGCCGGCAGCGACGCCGCCCCTCCGCTCCCGGCCTTCTTCTGCGGCGGCGGCCAGGCAGCGACGCCGCCCGTCGCCTCTCGGCCTTCTTCTGCGTCAGGCACCGAGCAACACCAGCCTATCGGCCTTCTTCCACGGCAGCAGCTCGATAGCGCTGCCACCGAACTCCTCCGGGCCTGCAATTAGCTGTACTTCATCAGATGTGGATTGGTGCTGCCTCGACATCAAACCAATTCGAGCAAGGAGGAGTGTGCGCAAGGTTGCTTCATCCACGGTAGCTTCTTGGAATAACTCTGCATCGACCTTCAGAGCAAATCCTCCTTCCCCGTTCACCTTGAGCAACGTCCAGACCGCCCATGAACTTCTGAAGGGCAAGTGGACTGCACGGGCGAACGTGAAAGATGTGCAGGCAGACGAGAAGGGAACTTCCTCCTGTAAACGCAAGAAATCACTACATCACGAGGTAAGCAGTACACTTCCTCAACTATCTCAGTGTAGTTATCATAGACAGAGCAGTACAAAGCAGTACAGCGCGCGATTATGCAGTACAAACCCTATGTAGTGCGGTTGCTTCAGTTCGTTGTGGGGGGAAATGCAGTACGCTTCTATAGGTTCATTACGGATAACGATGCAGTGCGCTTGCTTCATTTCACCTTGCGGGGTGATGCAGTCACCCTGCAATGCTTCGGCAGTACAATTTTAAACATATTGCAGTTCGCATGATTCAGTTCATTTAACCTGACAATGCAGATCGGTCATTCTGTGTGCAGGAGATGACGTTCAGCAGATACAAAATGCCGCGCATAATTGACAGCACTGAGAACAACAACTTCCAGAAGAGTGGATATTCTTCTGAAAGAGATACTGGCTGGGTTACCACTGAGATTCCTCGTGGATTCTTCACGACGACAAACAGGGTACAATACTCTCCACAAGAAGATTTTTCCCAGGAAGAAGATGTAGTTGAAGATGACGAAGATGTCACATTCGTCTGGGAAGGCACTCACCAACACGATGATGGAGACGATGACGATGAAGATGAGCCGATAATAGTTCTCAACCCAGAGTATAAGCACGAGTTCACTACGTTTGGACAGCATGTCCGAACAGACAATGATGACGCAGTTGAACACGATGTTGAAGCAGATGATGATTATGTCTATGATGATGTGCCACTGCTCCAAAATTTTGAAACCAATCCACCGAGACATCGTCACAACACTGGATTACCACCACGTCCACCTGCCGCACCCCAAAATAGAGCTTAGCGTCCACCTGCTGCACCGAAAAACAGAGCTCCAACCAGACCTGCTGCATTAACTTCTACGCTGCGACCACCAACGGTGCCTCGGTCAAAAGTAAACAGCAGGTACGAATCCTCCTCACCGTTGCCACCACGAGATCCTCAACTACACAGATCTGCTATAACCCCGCCATGTCCAATACAACCTGGCGAGCTGCAAACACCATCGGGCGAACGACTCTACACACATGTAAGTGTATGGTCTGGAAAAAAAATAGTTGCAGTCCATTCAGATCACATTGCAGTGCACACTGATATTTCTTGTGAGGTTTGGCTAGGAATATTGCAAAATGCTTTATTAAACTCGTATGCACTCCTCGTATTTAAAAAATAGAACAAAACAAATTATCTCATAGAGCATTGCAATTAATGCAGGATAAAAACATGCCGCTGAACCTCATACCTACTGCTGGAATGAAGTTCACCACGTACGACAAGGCATGGGACTTTTACAACAATTATGCAAGATGTGTAGGGTTTGGTATACGCAAGAGGGCAAAACACAGGACAAATGCCTACATTGTCTACTCAAGAGAAGGGGTGCACAAGCAAGCTGTGTCAGATTATCACTGGGTACGTCAGAAGACATCAAAAAGGATTGGCTGCAATGCAAAGATTAGAGTAAAAAAAGGAAGGATGGCAAATTTGTGATAGAAACGGTTCAACTCAACCACAATCACAAGATGCTGGAAAGCCCCGGGATGCTTTTGCACATGCGATCGCACAAAAAAGACGATCCTTTGATAGACCAGTTAGTGAAAGACATGCAACTGGACAACCACACACATGCTCAGATGATGTCGACGCTATCGCGTATGTCCGGTGGTCTGCAGTACATGGGACATACTAGCCGCGACTGGGTAAACAAGTAAGCACGTAACAGAGCATATCTCTTGAGCATTCTGTGTGTAATTATTATCTGTTCGATGAGATAACTTTGCATTGTCTCTGAAAATGCAGGAAACAGAAGTTTGCCAGAGAAGAGTCTGAAGATGATGTCAAGAAACTTCTGGATTTCTTCGAGAAAATGCAAAAGATAAACCCAGAGTTCTTCTATGATTATGACGTTGATGCAGATAACCGTGTAAGAAACATATTTTGGGCGAACGCAAGTTGCAGAGGATCATATGAAGATTTTGGAGACTGCGTTACATTTGACACGACGTATAAAACTAACAAATTCCACATGTCGTTGGGAGTGTTTGTGGGGGTGAACCATCATCTACAGAGCACCATATTTGCTGTTGCACTCGTGCGAGATGAAACAATACCATCATTTGAGTGGGTTTTCAAAACCTTTCTGAGGTGTATGAATAACAAGCCGCCAATCTGCATGCTCACAGGTACAAAAAATAACATCATTTGCTCACCTGTTTTGTGCACTTATATTTCTTCCATCTATCTTGCACACACGCAAACAACTTAATAAAAAAACACTGTTTGTCTCTTCTCAGACCAGTGTTCTTCGATGAAGGAAGCATTAAAAACTATCCTCCCATAAACTCTGCATAAGCTGTGTCAGTGGCATATCATGAAGAAGTACAAGGACCACCTCGCCTTGCTGTATAAGGCGCACGAGAAGCTCAAGGACGAACTCAATGCAGTGCTGAACCACCCACTAATGCCGTCAGAATTTGAACGAGCATGGAAGAACCTCATTCAGAAGTACAACTTGCAAGACGACAAAGTGATGAATTCACTATGGGATGACAGGCACGAGTGGATCTCAGCTTACTACAAGGAAATTTTCTGTGCTCGGATGACTTCCACACAGAGAAGCGAGAGCATGAACCGCATACTGAAGAAAATTTTTGTTAGGGAGAAGCATGATCTCCATCTGTTTGCTCAACAGGTGGACAAGTGCATTCAGACCAGGAAGGCCGTCGAGCACGCAGAGACAGTAGCAAATGAGGTAAACAAAATGTCAATCAAAAACTGCTAAAAAATATGACTACAAAAACAAACAATTTTTTCATTTCTCTGGTTCGTAAGAGTGCATTTGTGATCATGCAGTCAGAGGTAAAAACAACAACAAAGTTTGGCTTCGAAGTTCAGCTATCTAAAGTGTATACAAGGGCAGTGTTTGCAGATTTCAAAGAAACACTCTACCGTAGCACTGCATTCAGAGCAGAACGGTGCCCTGAGAACCCAACAAAGTATCTCGTACACCACTACAACAAATCGGATGCATTTGACTGGGCAAGGCATAATTTCCAAGTGGTCGCCGATGAACAGAAAGGTGTCTACGAATGTGAGTGCAAACTCTGGACACACACAGGTGAGACTCCTAGCAAAAAAAAATTCTAGATTCTCATAGTCATGCATGAAAGCTCACTTAATTAAGTTTCAAAGTACACATGCATGAGTAATTCACAAAACCAAATGATGTTCACTTCATTAAAAAATGAACAAATAACGAAAAAAATATATGTTTACTAATTTCATGCAGTTCACTTATAGAACAAAAAAATCATGTGTTTGTCTGCAGGCCTCTTTTGCGTCCATGTCTTATGCATGCTTTCTCATTTGAGAGTACTCAACATTCCTGAGGTGTACATCAAGAAAAGATACACCCGTAACGCAAGATCAGATGCAACGTTTGACAGAAGAGACTACGAGCAAACAGCACCAGATGGAACCTCGCTTTTTTGCCGTAGAAAATTGCTGACAGAAACAGCAATGGACCTTGCAAACAGAGCGACAAGGTCCGACGCTGGGTGCCATAGAGCATTGTCTGCTATGAGGGCACTGATAGAGGAAGTTGACGTGCTCAACGAAGAAGAAGAAGAAGTAGCAAAACTAAAGCAAGCAGAGAAATACCAGCATGACAATAATGCCGAGCAAGTAGAAAATACTGAACACATCGGAACTGGTGCTATCAAAAAGGAAACAATTCTTCCACCTCATGTTTCAAACACAAGAGGAAGAAAGAAAGGGGGAGACGCAACCCAGAAAAAGGTGGCATGCAAGGAGAAAAATGATGACAAAAACAGTAAGCCACAGCCTGAGCTGGACAGTGATGGTCACCCACTCGGAGTAAGAAGGTGCAAAACATGTAATGCAATCAGCGGCCATAATTCCAGGACGTGTACAAAAAGAAATGAACAAGAAAAACAACATGGAGATGCACAGCAAAACAAAAATTCCACTCACAACACTAAGAAATGGACGAAACCGAGACGTTGTAGCATCTGCAAAAAGAGGAAGAGACACAATTCAAGAACCTGCCCCAAAAGAAAAAGAAAAAGATCAGAAAGTGAGGAAGACGAAGAAGGTGAGATCAAAGAAGAATATGGTGACACAACTAAAGAAGAAATGGCTTATGAAGAAGCAGACGGAGAAGAGGAGGAAGAAGAAGAGAGTGAAGAGGACGAAGAACGTGAAGAAACTGAAGAAACAGAGGCTTATGAAGAAACAGATGATGAAGATGATGAAGAGGAAGAAGAGAGTGAAGAGACTGAAGAGAGTGAAGAGGACGAAGAACATGAAGAAACAATATCAACAAGACCACCACAAGGAAATGCTGCTGTACAGAAAAAACGAGAACAACACCACTTTCAAAAAACAAGGTAGGAGCAAAGAAGGATGCAGTTCACAGCACTGGAAAACGAAAGCAGCCAACAACCAGCACGCGGGGAGAAAAGAAGGATGCAGTTCACAGCACTGGAAAACCAAAGCAGCCATCAACCAGCACGCAGAGAGCAAAGAAGGATGCAGTCGACATCGCTGAAAAACCAAAGCAGCCATCAACCAGTAAGCACGGAACAAAGAAGGATGCAGTTCACAGCGCTGAAAAGCGAAAGCAGCCACCAACCAGCACGCGAGGGGCTACAAACACAAAGGTGCAGAGACAAGAACCAGCAACACCGCCATGGAAAACAAAAGAAAGTGCGACGTTAGACACGCTCCAGTCACCGCACAGAAGCAGCAGGTTAACGACCAAATAGATGAACAGACAATAAATTAATCGTATGCATAGCAATTTGCTTATCTCTATGACTTATGTATCAATTTAAATTTTGTGTAAACCATGCAAGGAGAAAATGGTATATAGAGTATACCATATATATAGCAGTCTTGAGTAAAACATTGACACATTTTGATTCAAAAACCATGTAAAAATTACCGTTAGATCGCTGCAGTCCAACAAGTAGTACATATAAAACGCATTTCAATATGAAGTATGGAACTTGCAAATATGCAGTACGCTTCGAACTATAATGCAGTACTATAGACTAACTACATGCAGTACACACCATGTAAATTGGGAAAAAATGTGGAAACATGTAGTGCTCAGCTGACATATAAGCAATTCACATATTGTAACCATGCAAACACAAATTTCCCGTTGAATGATAATTGAAGCGGTTCAGATCACAAAAGTGCTTATTACAAAACACATCAAAAATATGAAGCGTTCAACACGCAAAAGTAGTTATTACAAATCAACCTCATAACCTTAGCCAATCACGTCAAACATGATTCTAACAGTACGATCCTCGAGTTCAAAGAAGTTGAGGACAACCACTTGCTCAGACTTCAGGCCACTATCAATGACAAATTCCTTCCACCCTTTGTGGAGACACAGCCGCCCGTCAACGCCTACAATGTACTTGGCTGGTTGAAGGTATCCATTACCAAGAACAACTTGAAGAATTCCTTTCTTCTTGAGCCGCACATACCTAACAGCTCGTTGAGGAATTTTCTGTTAAAAATAATAAAACTATTTGAGAACGAAACTAGCAGTACAATTCTCATATTGTGAACAGAGATAGATGAAGTGCACAACAGTCCAACAAGCAGTACATATAAAACGTTTCAATCTGTTGTATGGAACTTGCAAATATGCAGTTCACTTAGAACTATAATGCAGTACTGTAGTCTAGCTACATGTAGTACACACCATACAAATTTGAAAAAATGTAGAAATATGAAGTGCTCAGCTAATATATAAGCAGTTCACATATTCTAACCTGTAAACTAAAACATAAGCTACATGCACACAAGCAAAAAAATAACAAGAAAATAAGAACACATTGCAGTACACTTCAAAAAACAAAGAAAAAAGTGCGTTCCTAAATTAGTACAAGTTCAGGATACAATGGAATTATACAAAAAAAACACAAAGAAAAAAAATCATATCTAACGAAACATACCATCTTGTAGTGAGTCTCCACATCTATTGGCGTAAGCTGATGGACAAAAGGACTCGTGCAACCAAGGCCACGGCGAAGCAGCGCAGAATAGAACGCAGATACGTTGATCTGGCCCATATTCAATCCTTCCGTGAATACTGTACCATATGCAAGCTGCTCGGCTCGCCCAGTTCGGCACAATACCTTCCCACCACGACGAGCACGACGGGCCTGCGAGCAAGCTGAATAATTGCCGTGCGTCGGCACACCACAACCATGGCCGCAGCAGAAGAGATACGCACAGGGGCCTGGAGCCATCGCAGCAAAAACATAGAAAAGCAAAAAAATAATAATAGGCTGGAGAAAGGAGAGAACTTGCGGCTAGAGGAGAAAATAAAATGCAAAGGAAGGGCATAAGTTAGCCTTCATTTATATAAGAGGAATGCAAAAAGGTCAAAACTGAAATTAAAGGGGACTTAATGGAAATTATGTTCCCAAGAATAAAGGACAATCAATAAAGGCTTATGTTACCAAAGAAAGAGGAACGAAAAAAGAAGGTGTACTTTGACTGCAGCAATTCCCACGAACAAAACCACAGATCATTAAAAAATAATACTCTAAAAAAATTATAATCCATAGACCATTTTATGTGTGCAGTTCTCCAAATTCGTACCAGGAAGTTCACTATATGTGTGCACGAAGTGCAGTACATGCTTTTTGGCACAAAGAAGGATGCACGTAGTGCAAAAATGTGTACACATGCAGGACAAAACTATGACAAATGCAGTGCGCATAGGGGCACAAAAACAGTGCACAGCCGTACACTAAGAAAAAAGGATACGAAAGAGGAAAAACAATAAAGAAAAATGATACCGATGCAGTGCACAAAAATGTAGCGCAGAAAATGTGCAGTACGGTATGCCTGCACATGCAGTACTGAAACTAAATCAATGCAGTGCACACATGATTTACTAAAAAAACAGTGCACGCCCCAACGTTGAAAAAGTTATAAAGGAAAAAAAATTGACCACCCAGGTGCTACGGGCCCCAGCCAGTCTCGTAATAGGTCTACACCCACAGAAGGCGAGTCATTCTGAGTCACAATGCATGGGGCCGGCCACACATGGGCCCACAGGTCATAGGGCATATAGCTGCGAGCGCCGTGTATAAGCGCCTAGATAAGTATACGGAGGAGTTTGACTAGTATGCCTCGCCAGCACTTATAAACAGGCCGGGCGCGCCTTCCGCGGGCGAGGTGGGACTAAACATTAGGACGCACACACAGCGAAACGGGAACCAAGCCGTGCTCACAGGCCGATTTGGGCCCAAATGCGTCTCTAAACTAGCCGAACATAGGCCCAACAAGGCCGACTAAGAAAAAACAATAAGTTAAAAAAAGGGGGGAGGGCCCCCCCACCCCCCAACCCCTTTCCCTACCCCTCCCGTACCAGGGACTGCAGTAAGTACAAGCAAAAACAAGATGCAGTACGTGGCTGTAAAAAATGCAGTGCATTACGTTAGACGATGCAGTGCGGTATGGAAATCCAGTTCCCGATTACCCTACATGAATAAATAAACTCAAAAAACAGCGAAGTATGCACATGTATACAAAAGTGCAGTAGTGTATTCTAGCAGATGCAGTGCAGGGCTATATACGAATGCAATTCATTATCACACATGATGCATGTATAAAACATAACAAAATGCCCGTTCGCATAGAACAAAGTGGTGGTTAAAAAAATGTGCTGATCAAAAATAAAACAAACCCACCTTAAAAAAACCACGTTCGCATACAACCACCCGATCAGATCAGTTCCATCGCCACAAGCCCACGATCACAGATGCAAAAACAACCCACGATCTACACAAACCGCATCATCAGCGCGATTGTGTAGTTCATCTGACGAGGCCATCCCACCCCGCGCCCTTCCCCTTAAATTCAGACCCCTGCCAAAGGCCTTCTCATCCACAACAACACAAGTGTCCATTGTGCTCACACCAAATCGCGCCATATCAACGCAAAAGCACCAAGCCCTGACACCAGCGATGACGTTCACCGACGAGTACAAGGGCAACAACACCGTGGAGGCGCACGGCAACACCAAGTTGCACGTCATCCACACCAACGACAAGAACCAGATGGCGATCACCCTCACACAATATGAGCGCCACCTCAACCTCCAGCGCCACAAGATCGTCGGCATTGATCTCGAGTACGACAACGATCCTGAAGCGACGCAGAAACCCGCCCTGTGCCAGCTCTCCATCGGCAATAATCACCCGGTGCTGCTCTTCCAATTGAGCGACACTGAAAGGTGCACCGTCTTCGACAACTTCCTTGCCGACCCCAGGTACACCTTTGCAGGCTTCTCCATCGACGGCGACAAAACCAGGCTGGAGCGCGTCAAACTGGAGGTCGCCAACTTCGTCGACATCCAAAAGGAGTGGAGGGTGCCCGAGGCAACCAAGCCGTTGGACTCCCTCGGGGACGTCTCCGGCGTGATCATCCACGACTACTACAACAACATGAAGAAGAAGATCACCGACGACGAGCACCAGCGCTGGGCCACCCTGCCTCTGTCCAGGAGGCACATCGAGTACGTGGCAAAGGACACCTACGCAGCGTACGAGATATGGAACCGCATCACCATCATCCAGGACAGCCTTCGCCGTGCAAAACTGGAGAAGGAGGAGCCCCCCAAGAAGCGTGCCAGGAGCAGCTGGGCATGGGGAGAGCCTGACTGGTGAAGAATAATATGGTGCCGGCCAGGAGCTAACAATGCCAGCGTTCTTTTAGAATTATCATCAAATTTGCTTTGTGTTGTTTGCTTATGTATCCTTAGTTTGCTTGTGTGCTGAACCTAGTTTGCTTGCCATGCAGAATCGCTTTGTAACGATGAACTCTGATTATGTTAGTTTGCTTTCTGTTCAACTTAGTTTGCTGGTGATGAAATTGTCGAACAGAATGCAAAACAGGATGCATGCAGTGCAAGTTGTGCACGAATGCAGTAGAGAATCTGTCGAATGAAGTCTTAACATACCCAACAAAGCAATACACGAACCTAAATTTGAAAAAAGAATACATAAGAGCAAAACCAGAAAAGGAAAGACGCAAACACGTAAATAAACAATGAAGTACAAAAATATATGAACGTGCAGTACAGAACCATAATCAACGCATTACGCGTATGATTTACTAAGCAGTGCACTCCCATACATTGGGAAAAACGATCACATAACAGCAAAAAGACGAGAATAAAATAATGAGAACTGCACATGCAGTACGGAATTCGTATACATGCAGTACAGAACCCTGATCAATGCAGTGCACACCCCCGACATTGAAAAAACACATAAGGCAAACACGTAAATAATCAATGGAGTAAAGAAATATATGAACGTGCAGTACATAACCATAATCAACGCATTACGCGTATCATTTACTAAGCAATGCACTACAATACATTGGAAAACAAGACTATATAATAGAAAAAACACGGGAATAAAAAAATGAGAACTGTTCATGCAGTACGGAATTCGTGCACATGCAGTACAGAACTCTGATCAATGCAGTGCACACCCCAACATTGAAAAAACACATAAGGCAGAAAAATAAAAAGAAAAAAATAGACCACCCACGTGCTACCGGCCCCAGCCAGTCTTGTAATAGATCTGCACCCACAGAAGGCGAGTCGTTCTGAGTCACAGTGCATGGGGCCGGGCACACATGGGCCCACAGGTCAGAGAGCATACAGCTACGAGCGCCGTGTTCAAGCGCCCAAATAAGTAACAAGAGGAGTTCGACACAGAGGCGTCACCACCACTTATAAACATGTCGGGCACGCCTTCCGCGGGCGAGGTGTGACTAAACATTATAGCACACACAGCGCACCGGGAACCAGCCGTGCTCACAGGCAGACTACGGCCCAATTGCGTCTTCACAACCAGAACACAGGGCCAACAAAGCCCACTAAGAAAAAACAATACGTTCAAAAATAAAACATCAAAAAGAAAAATGGCAAACATTTTTTAAATGAATAACAACAAACAAAATAAAATGTGCGTCGGCACTGTAAGAATATTAATAAATAAAACGCAGGAAGCCCGATGTCAACGTACAGATGCAATCAGAGACGTATAACAATGCAGTTCTCCACGTGGAAGCACAAAGTAGTGTATTTTTTTAATGAATTGCAGTTATCTTCACTCTGCAATGCAGTATGGCTGAAATAAGAATGCAGCCCTGTTACTTAACCAAAGCACTCCGACACCCCTAGCCACACTACTCTCCATCAACACAAATGGTGTATTACCACAAAAATCAAGAGAAGAAAAGAAAGAACACCATCAAGAGAAGAAAAAAAGTACATCTGTGTGAATCATACTGTAGTACACTACGTGGACCTGAGAAGTTCATTTTTGATAGAAAAGAAGTGCACTGACTTGGCCAATTGACCGAAGACACAATCATCACATTTTCTGACAGTTGCGTGAATACAGTGATCTAATCACGAAAAAAGAGGCGACGACATTCCGGATTTCCAACGCACTAACAAGAGCCTCCTCATAGCAGAACCTGTTGGCAGTTGCCACGTAACTTAAAAACAGAGCCCCACCACGCTACCGCCCCGCTCCACCTCTCCCACGTCTTGTCAAGGAGACCAGAGGAGAGCAGAGGAGAAAACACAACTGCTTTGTCCCCCCAAAAAACCCCATTGCATCTTCTTCTCCGCTCTTCCTTTCACTAACCTCTCTCTCTATAACAAACACCAGAGAGCAGAGGAGAATCATGGCGGATGCACCTCTGTACAAGCAGCGCTGCAAGTACACCAGGGAGCTCCACGATGTCCACCTCCACGGCAATCACAAGCTCCTCGTCCTTTGCACAAGCAAGGGCAAAGACATGGACAAGATGTTGTCCATGTTCAGGAGGAAGCTCGGCGGAATGCCCGTCAAACTAGTCGGCGTTGATGTCGAGTACACACACTACAAGAAGCCACAGCGTGCAGCGGTGCTACAGCTATGCGTACAAAAAGAATGCCTTGTCTACCACATATCTGCAGCTAAAGACAGGTAAGAATAACTATTGCTTGTCAATATTGATTTTAAATTTTCTTCATTGCAATTGAAATAATATTTAACCTTTGGTTCTCATTCTTGAAAAAGCATGACATGTGAATTTATTGACAATTTTGATCTGGCTCCATATATGTCACTCATGTGTTCAATTCTTGAATTATATTATCTAGCAATACACGCAGTTTAATTATATTTTCTTCACTGCAACATTACCATACAAAACATGTATGAATTTAGGTTCAAGAATACAAGCATACACAAAACATGCATTGTTTATGCAATCTATTATCAGATTTACTAGTTATGTTGAACAAAGTATTAGCAACTGCTCAATGCAACAGATTCAGATATTCATATTGCAGTTCAGTTTCAGAAAAAACAAAAAACATTGCTAGTTCTAAAGAAATAAACTATATTCACTCTATACAAATATATTGTAGGCCAATGGAACTAGACAAATTCCTGATGCATGATGAGTACACCTTCGTCGGATTCGCTATTGAAGGAGACAAAAGCAAGCTGAAGGTATCTGGTTTGGAGATCAACTCGGACAACTACATTGATATTCAGGTGGAATGGAGAGACCCATACAATAAAAAGAAGTTTGACTCTTTGGCTGATGTTGCTGGCAGGATGATAGACATTCACTACCATGACATGAAGAAAAAAATTAACCGCAAGGAGGACCATACTCTGTGGAGATTTTGCCCGCTGCCAAAAAAGCTTATCAAGTCTGCAGCAATAGATACATTCGCAACATATGAGTCATGGAGAATCATCTACGATGTCATAATGGGACTGGACAGGGCAAAAAGAGAAAAAGAAGAAAAGAAGAAGAAGAACAAGGCTGTAATCCAATACAACAACTAGAAAAAATCAGGGTTGTGTTTAGTTTCACTTTACTTTAGGCATTGTGTTGTTCTTTGTTTCATGTATGCAAGATTTTGATAATGTTCGTTGCTTCATATAGAACATTTCTTTTATAAAAACAATGTAAGTTGGCTTGTGAACAATTGCTTTCGCAGAAATTAGTTTGCATTAGAACAAGTATCTACACAATTTTGAAAAATTTAATGAGTGGTACCAAAACATACTATTCACATACAAAACATATTCAAAACCAACATTAAACAAAAAAAATAGGTAATCTGACTACAAACTCGGACATAAAAAAGAAAAAAATTAATGCAGTTCACAATCATAAAAATTAATATTGATATATGTAAAAAAATATAATCCGTATACCTTTCTAAACAAACGTGAATACAGTTCACAGAACGAACATAAGGCAGTTCAACAAGTGTATGCATGAAGTGCAGTACATGCATAAATGAAGAACGACAAGGGCCCCAACACACACACTTGCTACACGAAGTGCAGTACTCAACGTTGGTGCAAGCAGTACAAATGACACCATTTTTATTTTTCCATTAAAAGGGGACGCGCGCACAACCCCTGGAGCCACACCCCTAAGATAGACAGGGGGCGAAGGGGTATGACGGACTCGCCTACGCATGCGGCGCCGCGGCAAGCCGCGTCGCCGCCTGCTCCGGCTCGTTCCAGGCTCGGCCTCGCAGGGGGGATGTGGAGGGGGGTCACGACCCCCCTCCCCACCCCCTGCTCGGCCTCGCGCTAACGCACGTAGTGCGCTTGGTTGACACGCGCAGTGCGGACATTCTGTTTTTCCATTAAAGGGGG
>NC_041393.1:218839884-218840253 GCF_002162155.2 Triticum dicoccoides | reverse complement strand
TGGTTGACAGGCGCAGTGCGTACATTCTGTTTTTCCATTAAAAGGGGACGCGCGCACAACCCCCGGAGCCACACCCCTAAGATAGACAGGGGGGCGACGGGGTATGACGGACTCGCCTACGCACGCGGCGCAGCGGCAAGCCGCGTCGCCGCCTGCTCTGGCTTGTTCCAGGCTCGGCCTCAGAGGGGGATGTGGAGGGGGGTCACGACCCCCCTCCCCACCCCCTTCTCGGCCTCGCGCTAACGCACGCAGTGCGCTTGGTTGACAGGCGCAGTGCGGACATTCTGTTTTTCCCTTAAAAGGGGACGCGCGCACAACCCCCGGAGCCACACCCCTAAGATAGACAGGGGGCGACGGGGTATGACGGAC
>NC_041393.1:218837653-218838203 GCF_002162155.2 Triticum dicoccoides | reverse complement strand
CAGGCGCAGTGCGGACATTCTGTTTTTCCATTAAAAGGGGACGCGCGCACAACCCCCGGAGCCAAACCCCTAAGATAGACAGGGGGGCGACGGGGTATGACGGACTCGCCTACGCATGCGGCGCAGCGGCAAGCCGCGTCGCCGCCTGCTCCGTCTTGTTCCAGGCTCGGCCTAGGAGGGGGATGTGGAGGGGGGTCACGACCCCCCTCCCCACCCCATGCTCGGCCTCGCGCTAACGCATGCAGTGCGCTTGGTTGACAGGCGCAGTGCGGACATTCTGTTTTTCCCTTAAAAGGGGACGCGCGCACAACCCCCGGAGCCACACCCCTAAGATAGACAGGGGGCGACGGGGTATGACGGACACGCCTACGCATGTGGCGCCGCGGCAAGCCGCGTCGCCGCCTGCTCCGGCTCGTTCCAGGCTCGGCCTCGCAGGGGGATGTGGAGGGGGGGTCACTACCCCCCCTCCCCACCCCCTGCTCGGCTTCGCGCTAACGCATGCAGTGCGCTTGGTTGACAGGCGCAGTGCGGACATTCTATTTTTGCATTA
>NC_041393.1:218836652-218837243 GCF_002162155.2 Triticum dicoccoides | reverse complement strand
GGCCTCGTGCTAATGCACGCAATGCGCTTGGTTGACAGGCGCAGTGCGGACATTCTGTTTTTCCATTAAAAGGGGATGCGCGCACAACCCCCGGAGCCACACCCCTAAGATAGACAGGGGGGCGACGGGGTATGACGGACTCGCCTACGCATGCGGCGCAGCGGCAAGCCGCGTCGCCGCCTGCTCCGGCTTGTTCCAGGCTCGGCCTCATAGGGGGATGTGGAGGGGGGTCACGACCCCCCTCCCCACCCCCTGCTCGGCCTCGCGCTAACGCACGCAGTGCGCTTGGTTGACAGGCGCAGTGCGGACATTCTTTTTTTCCCTTAAAAGGGGATACGCGCACAACCCCCGGAGCCACACCCCTAAGATAGACAGGGGGCGACGGGGTATGACGGACACGCCTACGCATGCGGCACCGCGGCAAGCCGCGTCGCCGCCTGCTCTGGCTCGTTCCAGGCTCGGCCTCGCATGGGGATGTGGAGGGGGGGTCACGACCCCCCCTCCCCACCCCCTGCTCGGCTTAGCGCTAACGCATGCAGTGCGCTTGGTTGACAGGCGCAGTGCGGACATTCTGTTTTTGCATTAAAAGGG
>NC_041393.1:218816646-218832693 GCF_002162155.2 Triticum dicoccoides | reverse complement strand
AAAAATATAGACAACTAAAAAAATTTGGGGGGGACCCCCCCAACCCCCCCCACCCACCATGTTCTTTAACGTACAAACAAATAAAAAACCAACTACAAACCACAACTATAGGCAAAAAGTAATGCGTTTTTTGTTCTGACAAAAAAAGCAGTCTGGTGTCATAAAGCAATGCAGTTTCGGCATGCACACACGTGCAGCACTTTGCTTGAATGCCAAAAAATGCAGTTCTCTTATATTGGACAAAGAAGTTCGGCATCAAATGCGATACAGTTCATCGAACACAAATCATACATATAAGCGTGATAAAATGCCAGTTCGCATAGACCATGGTAGTCAACAAAAAATAAAATTATACACTTATATATATTGTATCAGTTATTGATATAAAAATACACATACAAATACAAATTCATCCACATGCACTGCCGCATAAACGAACATGAAGAAAACACAACGACAAAAAAGTCTTTTTCATACATAGTCAGCACACACAAACACAACATCAAAACCTAGCTATTGTCCACGCACAGCCTTTTGCACCCAGTAGAAAAATAGTGCCCGAAATGACTGTTACTGCGTCTGCGACTGCATCCGCGATTGCGACAGGGAAGTGAGACCAAGGTCTACAATCAGTTCACGTAACTCAAGAGGCATGTCTTCATAACACAACATGTTCAAAGGATTGAACAGCAGCTGGAACATGTACTCCGCCTTCCAATCTTCAGCAGCAGGCTGAAAAAAAGAAAACAAATGCAAACAAGTGATTAAAAAAAGGTTGTCATAAAGAACAAAAAAGTAAAAAGAAAACAGAGAAGCTGTTACGTCGGATTTCAAAATTTTCTCAACTAGACGTTGGCTGTCCTACAACTGCGCCATCCTCAGAACATAGATCACACACTCATTTTCTCCCTGCGCTGGCACGACCGGGTAAGATGGCTTCTCTGCCAATTTAACCCAGTCAGGAAGGTTCTTCGATTTATACATTTTTTCACCATAAATCGCCTTCAGCAGCTGAGTCATCCTCCTCATCTGGCAAAAAAAAAGAAGCACAAGGTAAGAATAACACACATCATGGATCAAAAAGTTGATATTCAAATGAACCCCCCAATAAAAGTTGCTCTCAAAAATCTAAACAATCCGTCTTTTAAGTGCACGTGAGAAAAATGCAGTTCTGTCGCGCATATGTTGAAGTTCACTACATAAACAATTGTAGTTTATAAAAAAATACAGTGGGAGAAACACAAAGAAAGCTTTATGGTTGGCAAAGAAAAAAATAACATACCACTTCAGTGCAATCTGTGTGGTAGTCAGTCCTGCGCCACCTTGTTGTGACATCAGGATGGCCAGTGTACTTCCTACTGTCATAGATATCAATGGTCTGGCGATGTTGGTTCATCGTGTATAAGGAATAATGACCATCCTTGAATCGCGGCATCATAATCTGTTCGCATAAAAAAATGAAATCAAAAGTTCTTTCGACACGTACCACCAGGACCACTGTTCCAAAAATAACTATAAAAAGAAATGCAACAAACCAGGAACAATAAATGACAAAAACAATGAATTTACCAGTTTTGCATCCAACAGGTTTGCGCCATCGTTCACAAAAAATTTGAACTGATTAACTGCATCTTCTAAAACAAACGAGCTATGCACAACTGGCAACACAGGATTTCCGTCATTATCTCTCGCCACAGAGGTTTCCATTTGAAGAACGTACTATACACAAAAAAGAACAAAAAAAAAGGACATGAAAAAAAAGAATAAACAATGCAAGCAGGCATGGACATGAAAAACCAGTGCAGTAGGAAAGAATGATAGCAAACATTTACCGTGATAAATAAAGGTGAAAGTAGCAAACGTTCACCGGATTGATAAGTTAAACCCAATTCAGGGTCTTGCTTCCAGTACTTGATAACAAAATCCATGATATACGAATCCATTAAAGCTCCTTTGCCAAATGTATCATAGATATAGTCGAAATTGTAAGTATCGACATCATCACCAAAAGGACCATGCACCATAAAGAACGCGTTCCTGCAGTAAACATACACAGATGGGATCAATAAAATTAGAACTAAAATCAAAACACACAAAAGCATGAAAGGGCACACGCATCACATAAAAAACTTACTCGCGGTGTTTGGTTACAAAATCTTTGCTGAGAACAAGATCCTTTATTTTAATCGCCTCATCCATATATCTGAACCTCGGAGGCTTCAATTTCTCTATAGAGCATCTCAACTTAAAAGCCCTCTCACCTGCCCTCTTGTTCAAAAATACTTCAACCTCATCCAAATGAGGACGATTAATTGCTGCACTCCTAGTCCTAGTTACACGTGCACACGGTGTAACAAAATCATCATCATCAACATCATATAAATCATGTCGAGAGCTAGGTCGAGAGAGACTTCCACCATCAGGTCCAGATGCCACATTTGTGTTCAAACCAGAATTATCTGGAGAGATTTCAATGACACAGTCCTCCATAACCACATCAGAACCCTGGGACTCAAACAATGACGTACAACCTTCATGAAGCCCCCAATCAAAACCTAAAAACGTGCAGAAAAAACATGGAAGCACTCAGTACAAAACACAAGAACCTAAAAACATGTATAGAGAAAAAAATAGAATGCATCCCACTGTTGTATACATCAATGCAGCCCACATATCTACTGTAATGCAGCCCACATATAATGCAGCCCACTTATCTACATCAATGCAGCACACACTTGTATAAAAGCAATGCAACCCACATATAAAATAACAATGCAGCCCACTTATCTACATCAATGCAGCTCACACTTGTATAAAAGCAATGCAGCCCACATATAAAATAACAATGCAGCCCACTTCTCTACAGCAATGCAGCCAGCACTTGTATACAACAATGCAGCCCACATATAAAAATAACAATGCAACCCATTTGCCCATAAAGAAGCGGAACCAAGCAGTAATCAAAAATAAAATAAAGCGAGGATGAAGAAGTTCAATAAAACAACCTTTATCTGCAAAAATTAGAAGTGATGTTAAATCAAGGCAACACTTCCTCGATGTTAGCCAGCTATAGAGCATGGCCTTTCTGATGTAGCCAATGTGCTCCACCCCAAACTTAGCAACTCGAACACCATCCCATGTCTACAAGAATTGAAACATATAGAATCCACAATCATGCCTGCAATAAAAAGAATAAAAAACATCAGTTTCACAAAAATTAAGTGAAAAAAACTTGAATGGTATGACACAGAAGGGCTGTAAAGAACGCACCCATTTGGCTGGATTGGGACAATGACGTGTTTCAACACAAATCCATCAAGTGTGGGAGGATTTAGTGGCTCATCAGAACTCAAGCTACCTTCTTTCCATGCACGCTTGATATTTTTAACCATCCTCCTAAAAACCCTGACCGCATCAGGGCTGCCAGGTTTGTTGAGCGAGTCAAGAAATTCAAACCGCCTTTCTTTCACATTTAACGCAACTACACAATAATGACCAACACCATCCCTCGTATCTGGCGGATCAAAAGTTGCAAAAAGGACCTGTTGGAAACATGAATAAATAAATAAAATTATTATAACAAGAAAAAACAGAACGCTATAAAAACAAAACAGGCAAAATACACATAAAAAAGTCTCTCACCATATCCTTTTTATCAACACGCTCCTCGGCTTTTGAAGAGAACATCAATTTAACACTCCTTCCTATAGTGCCACCATTCCAAATATTTGTCTGCCAAATCAAAACCAAAAATCAAATAAGCAAAACAAGTCGTCGCACAAAATCAGAAAAGAAAATGAAAAAAATAAAACAAAAATTTCTGTATTCTTACACAAATATGGTACGGGACAACCATTGTCGGAGATCTCTTAAACTTATCTACCAACAAAGAAACCCCAATATCTACAAGCCTTGTAGTGAGCTTCCCTTTATCCCAAAAGGATTGACCAACTTCGCCAATGCTAATATCACCCATCTCAGTTTTAAAAGCAATCATGTTCCTGAATTTTTCATGAAAAACTCAAACATAAGATACTATAAAAAATAACAACAAATAAAAACGGGTAAATACAAAAATTAGATAATACATATGAACAAAACAATTTCAAAAAAACCATACTTCCTCTTCTTGTCCTTCCGAGCCCTTGTAACAGCAGCGTACAACTCATTGTATCTTTTCAGAAGAGCTGGATCAATGCTCGATGGTGTCACAACAGGGAGTTCATCATCTGCAATAAAAAACATCAAACATCAAACTTATCCAAACAATGAAGTTTAAATATTAAGATAAGGGAATTCTGATAGCTATTTTGAAAATGATAGACAAAAGATCAAAGTTTCACTTATCACTTAACATCTAATACAGATACCATAGTAATTAAATAACATGAATGAGAAAAACATCAAACTAGACCGTTTAAAAAAAAACTCTTGCCTTCAGTGTCAGAGTCTTCAGGCTGCTATTCTTCAGAACTGAGCAAAATATTTTCTTGCATAGGTTGCGACGAATCCACCACAACCTCACCGGACTTTCCTTCTGTAGCAACATCAGCATTCTCTCGATTTACAACAGTCTGGTCAACAACAACTTCCTTAGATACTTCAACTACATGAGGCTCCACTATCAATACTTCCGAAACATCATTGGACACCAGAGACACAGGGGAAGAAACAACACTAGCAGCAAGGGCAACATTCTCCAGTGGCTTTTCAATGCCAACATCAGAATCTTCATGCCGGCTGGTGGGAACAACATCATGGGATCCTTGAGCTACAGAAGGATCTGCACACTCAACGGAAACCGATACAGAAGCATCAACACTGGCACAGCCATCAACAACACAACTGCCCTGATTCATATCAACGTGGACTTCCACGTTTGGTTCTCCAACCTGTGGAAAGTTTAAAAAACACCCAGTAACACAAAAATAAGCATGTGGATAACTAACACAACAACACACAGCACACTTATGTCAAAAGACTGCTGGCAACATACACATAACAACTACAGTCCACATATACAAAACAACACCAACACACGTGTGTCATACACAACTACAACTGCAACCCACGTATACATAAAAAAAGAAATGCAGTTCCATTTGACAAATGCTGCAGTTCAGTTATGTTAATTAGTGAAGGTCACTTATGTAAATAAGTATGGATCATGCATGCCAAAAAGAACTGCAGTTCACTTATGTCAAACAGTGAAGAGCATACATGTAAAACTATTGCAGCTAACATACGCAAATGAAAATGCATATGGATGAACATAACAACGTACATAAAGTTTATAACAGACAACAAAAAATTAGATTATAACCCACTAACAGAACACGTAATACAATTATACCTTATCAGCTACAACATCAAGAGGGGACGCTGCATCACCCAAGACCTCATCCTTCCCAGAGCCATCGTAAGTCTCTTTGTGCACATCACGAGCAGCGACACCAGTGTACGGACATAGAACAAACCAAAAAAGAGAAATAAGATGGTACCGACCAATAAAGAAAAAACTCCAACCATGCACAAGCAGTACACACTTCACAACAGAGAAGTACACAAGAAAAATATGGGAACCAAACAAATGTAAGTTCAAAGAAAAAGGGAAGCATGGCAGAACAGACATGGCAGGAGTATTTATACCTGACCAACCCCATCGTCTCTAGTTCCATCGACACCAGAAGATTCCACTCCAGCCTATAACAAAAAAAATTGAGGAGCAGTCAACATAATACACAAAAAAGAGGTCCAAAGCCACAAAAAACATAGAACATACATTATCAGCACCAACGCCAGTGTCCTGACAGATCATTTCATCCACAATATGCCCAACATCCTTCTCATACCGACCGCATTTTTCTTCTTGTGAATGTCTCAGTTGAGCATACGAAGAATGAACATTTGTCACTACAATCTTCAGGCTTTCGATCACACCACAATCAAAATTGTGAGCAGCAACAATATCTTCATCTCGTGGGCCATGGCCAACAGGGAAAAAACCAGCAACTGTCCTCAACCTGTCACCAGAGGTTGGCAAATCTTTAGTCAGCTTCAGAACCTTCAGAAGAAGCTCATCAATCTCCTCATGCTTTTTGCAGCCAACAAATGTCTGTTTATAAGAGCTTGTATTATCAAACATCTATCGAGGCATGAAACCACGAGTATGCGGCACCTCATCATCACAACCAGGAAGCTGACTACAGATAGGCTCATAAAACCTATCATGAGTGCTAGGCCCCGCATCAGAGCTTCCGTGTACAACTACAACAGGACGGTTGTACACAATATCACCTGATGCCTTCCACTGCAAAAAAAGAGAACACGCAAAGAGAAGTACACATGTGAGTACTAGAATAGTTCACATTTATAATGACTGCACATTTTTTTAAAAAAAATCTGATATTAAAAAAATCAGGTGCACTAACCGGCAGCTTCCCAAATTTGTAACTTTCCAAGTAAATCTTTCCCTTCACAAGAACATCCTCATTGTACAACTTCATCAGGTCCTTGGTCATCAGGTATGACGCACATGGCGTCAACATGTGCATGACTGAAAATTTGCAAAGCTTCAAGCAGTCAAGATACATAATCAGGGGGACAATGGCACAACCTCTGCATAATTCTGCTTGCTGCCTTCTGATTGCCACCTAACCGCAGCTGCCTGCAACTCATCAACAACAAGCTAACAAAAGTCCATCTGAGCCATAGCCGCATAATCCATGTTCTCTACCAACGCAGCAACTCTACCCAAACGAACTGCAGGCCCCGGGCACAGCAAATTCTGGTAAAGTATAAGGAAGAACACCTTCACAGCAAGGTCAACACTCACATAATCATCTTCCTCCACCAACACCTTCAAATTCTCAAGCAAGTCCTTGACACCTATACTTTTTGAGGGCAGTCAACGATTCATCATGACCGCTGGAAGCAGGCATGAGTGCAGTGTGACTTCCCATAGGTAAATCAAAAATGTGATGAACTGCATCACGATTGATTCGAAGAACCCTGCCATTCCCAAAGTCCATTAACATAGTGGCAGGGTCAATCACTCCCATCAAATAGCACATAAGAATGCGCGACACATTTTTCTTTACTGTCAGATCAAAGACAACACCAAATCCAGCATCCCTAACACGGCTGCAATGTGCCTCTTTCAACAAAGAAGCAGCCTTGCAAACAGTGGGAAGTGACAAACGCACGGTCTTGTTAAATCGAGAATCATCTCCCTCACCATCATCTTCAGTTGCATTGCTCTTACTAGACTTCTTCCTCTGTGTAAAGGGAAATGCAGTCCACATTAGAAGATTAGGCATAAAAAAAAGAAAATACAGAAAGAATAACAAAATGAAGGAAACAAATGCAGTGCACTTCAACAAACCTTTGGAGCAGCATCGACCTCCTCGCCAGAATCACCACCAACATCTTCATCGACATCATCATGGGCACGCTTGGATACAGTCTTAGATGAACCACAGTCTTTGCGTCTAGAAGGATGAACACCCTTCACATAATCAGCAAGCAAAAAGTCGTCGTCATCAGAATTGGGACCTTTAGTGACATGTAGTCATTTGCGCTGAGGATCATCACTTCCGCCAGCTTCAGCGGTTCTCTTGCCAAGATTCTTCTTCATTCCAGCAACACGTGGACTCCGCCGAGGTGTACCACCTTCTTCAGCAACAGTACTCAACCTCTTCTTCATCTTGCCAAATTTACCACCATTGCCACCATCTCCAGATCTCCTCTGCTTCTCCTTCTCGGCAAACTCTTTTGACTCAATTTCAAACCTCAACTTCTTCTTGCTTTGCTTCAACTCATATTGACGAACCTGTTCCAGGACCATCCAATCCTGTGTAACTTCCTCTGTACCATCAATAGACTGCGACTGTGTTTCAGACAAGACAGGATCAAAGCTCACACCAACATTACCCTCTGCAAAATAATGGTCAATCAATTGAGTAACCTCCTCAAACCCAGGCGCCCCAGCATGGAAAACAGACACTGCGTCAAAATAAAGTTTGACTATCCTCGTTAAAAATTGCACAAAAAGAACAAATGCAGTACAGTTATACATATAAATGCAGTGCTCCAACCATAAACTCAAAATAAAAAATATTGCATTGCACAAAAAACTTGAATAAAACAACAATGCAGTTCACACATACATACAGTGGAGTTCACATACAAAAATAAATGCAGTGCTACACATGCTAAATCCACGGTTGTTCGCAACAAAAATGTCGAACTAGATAAAACAAAGCATACACAAAAATAAACAAATTAATGACATACCAGAAGGAGGGGCCACACTTATAGGAGAAGATTCAATCGGCGAATTCACTTGATGTCCTCCCTCGACACCATGATCCTTACCACCAGGACAAGGAGAGACAATTGGTGTATCATTATGAGCACTGCAATCACCTGCTGGATTCAAAAAAAAAACAAGAAAAAAGAAATTACAAAAACATCACATGACAAAATAATGCAAACGAACGCTGACAACTAACAGAGCATAACCCAATATGCAGGATGAACTAGGAAACTAGATAAACACCAAACAAAATAAACAAAGCCTAAGGAATAAGCACTCCACATACCCTGAACTCCTTCTCCCTGCCTGCTCGGCGAAGACATAGAGTTTCTCTGCAACACAAAGGACGAAGTGACAGACATAAGCAAAAAAACGGCGAAAATCTCACGAAACCCTAGATCCGCATTGCTACACACAACTATCGACTTCAAAACAAGATAAAATAGACTGCCTACGAAAAATTACACAAGAATAAAGAGCTACATCAAAAACAAGAATAACAAAAACAAGGCGAGGGGACAATCAACACCGAGCCAAGCGGAACGTACCGAAGAAAAGTATGCGACGACGGGGCGGGAAGGGGGAAGGGGGGGCGGGGACGGGAAAGGGCTGCGGGAGCGCAGCGGCAAGGGCTCACGGAGCGGACAGCAACGCCGAATGCAGGAATAAGGACCTCTTGAGGGCGGCGGTTCTCCGGGCGACGGCGGTTGCTGCGCGCGGACGGCGGTTTTGCTCGAGGGAGAGATGCCTCGGGAGAAACTGCAAGAGAGGAGAGGGGATTGTTCTTGGTCTCTTTCTCTGACACCGGAGCGGTGGGATAGCATGGAAACGACACGCAGGAGGCCCGCGTTTCGCAAAAAGCGTCACAAATAACGGGCCGGCCAAAAACAGCCCGGACAAAATAAACCAGTCTACATCAAAACGCACATATTACTAAAAAACAACAAAAAAACACACGATGCAGTTCTCTGTGAAGAATCATGAAATTTCAAAATGGTAAAACAACAAATAAAATACATACAGTTTGTAAAAAAAGTTAAAATGAAAAACAAAACGCATGTTAAGAAAACACATCCAGAAAAAAAAAGTCTACCTTCAATTAAGTGCCACAAAAAAAATGTGCCCCCCCCTCCGCTCTCCCCTTTAACCTCCCGTACAGTGAAGTAAGCACAGGCAAAAAAACAAATGCAGTACGCACTGCTGGAAAAATGCAGTGCATTTCTATACGGGATGCAGTACGCCATTATGCATTTCTTTTCGGGAATGAAGAAAAACGCAAACGCGGAATAAGTTAACGCAGTGTGGAAGTACACGAACTTGCAGTACAGTATCATAAACAATGTAGTACAGTCATATTTTGCTAACCAGTGCAGTCCCATACATTCGAAAATTACAAAAAAAGTAAAAACACGGGATCAAAAATGAGAACTGTACATGCAGTAAGGAATGAAGTTCACACCTAGTACATAACCATGATAAATGCACTGCACCGATGATTTACCAAAAAGCAGTGCACTCCACGTCATAAAAAACATACAAAGAATAAAAACTGATCACCCAAATGATACCGGCACCAGGCACCCAAAAATTGACAATGTACATGCGTCTCTGAAATACCCGAACACAGGCCCAACAAAACCGACCAAGAAAAAACAATAAGTTCGAAAAAAAGTGGGGGGGGGCCACCCCCCTCCCATTTCCTGTCCGTCCCGTGCCAGGGACTGCAATAAGTACCAGCAAAAACAAGATGCAGTACGGGTCGGCAGAAGTATGCAGTGCATTCCGGTGCACAATGCAGACCGTTGAAGCATATAGCAAAGACACACAAAAAACGATGAAGTACACACATGTATACAATGTTGCAGTTCTGATTTGTACGCGACGCAATGTATAATTGTAAGCAATGCAGTTATGTTGTCACGCAGTATACATCTATAAAACATGACAAAATGTCCGTCTGAATATAAAAAGGTGATGGTTAAAAAAATGTGCTGATAAAAAAAAACCCCACCTTAAAAAAACCACGTTCGCATACATACACCCGATCGGAGCAGTTCCATCGCCACAAACCCACGATCACAGATGCAAAACCAACCCACGATCCGCACAACCGCATCATCAGCGCGATCATGCAGTTCATCCGATGAGTTCATCCAACATGCAGTACGCAGTGCGTATACAATGCAGTACAGAACACTGATCATGCAGTGCACACTCCATGTCACACCCTAGCTAGTTCATGCATTAGAGTGTTGCATCATGTTTATTCTTTCATCAGAAACCTGAAATGGGGATGACAGAACCCCCAGCCCCTCTGAAACCAACTAGGGTTTACTAAAAACTTTTTCAATGAACCTGAAATGCCCTTCTAAAATGCCCATCATTTTTGTCTTGGTTCAGAACCCCTGCCAAAAGTGATGCACATTTTCCTAGGTCATCTTAGGGTCTTTGAATTAAATCATAGATATTTGAATTTGGGCATTTAAAATTATATAAAATATTCAGATGCTCAAATATCTCCAAACTAAAATGTTTCATGTTGGAAATAATCCAACTATGGACCAGGAGTAGTTTGGTGATTTTAGGAGTTGCCTAAGTATTTTTAATAATTCAAGAAAGTTGCAGAAATATTAAAAAAACAGAAAACAGTAGAAATAACAAAAAACCTTACCTGGCGCCCAGCACCCGGCCCACCTGCCGGCCCAGCCCAGCGCCGCGCCAGCGAGCTGCTTGCCGGCCAGGCAGGCAGGCAGGTGCTCGACGGCGAGCACCGCATGGGTGCCACGCACCTGCTCGCCGCCTCGCCGCTCCACTCGCCTGGCTAACGTCGTGGATCACTCCCCCTCTCTCCCCCGAACCCCCCAGACACCCCCTCTCCTCTCCAGCTCCTCCCCCTCGCGCCCCCAGCCATGGCCGACGCCACTGCCGCCGTGCCTACGTCGTAGCCGCGCTCCCCGCCGCCCGTGCGTCTTCTCGTCGTGTCCAGGAGCTCCGCCGCCGTCCACTTCATAGAGCTAGCCGAGCCCCGTGTGCTCGTGCGGCCTGAGTCCACTGCACCGACCTCGCCCGAGTCCGCCGTCGCCGGAGATCCCCTTCAATGCCGTCGTCGCCTCAGCTCGTCCCCGACCCCGCCGGTGGCCTCTACGGGTGCGCTGTGAGCCTAGCTACCCCTCCTACCCTCCCTCTCTCGTTCCCGAGCCGTGTAGCCACCGCACGAAGACCACCCGCACGCACCGCCGCGGATCTCGTCGCCGACGTGCTCCCGCCATCCTCCGGCCACTCCACGGTGTCCATCATGCTCACCACGTCACGTAGCACCTAACTAGCTACTCGCCGCACCTCACCGATCCCTCTAGCGTCAAGTTCGTCTTCGGCCGAACTCCGGTGGCCGCCAAAGTCGTCGCCGGCGCCAACTCCGGCCACCTCGACCCCAACGGACTCCACCAAGAGCTGCGGCTCCTCCTCAGCTCCACTCCGATGGCCTCCGCGACTCATTTGGTTGCCGGAATGGCCAAAACCACTTCCGCCGCCGCGTTGGGCTCGCCGGCGGCTAAACGCCGGTGCAGCCGACCCGGGTTTGACCACGGGTGGGCCCTGGTTGACTCTCCTGAGTCAATGACAGGTGGGGCCCAGCCCTATTAACTAATTAGGATTAGTTTAAATTAATTTTAGTTTAGCTAATCACACTGACACGCGGGACCCACTGTCAGGTTTGACCTGGACCGTGTCCCGTTGACCTGCTGATGTCACACTGACGTTAGGCTGACACAGTAATTGATTTTCTGGATTTAATCTAATATAGGAAATTCCAGAATATAGTTTAAACTTCAAAAATTCATAACTTTTAATCTGTAACTCCAAATCAGACAAGTTATATATGAAAAATGATCAGAAAAATTCAATCTATCCATCTGTACTATTTTCATGCATGATTAAACAAGCTAACTTGATGTTTAATGCAGAACAAGGTAAAACACTTTAAAGGGCCATGTATGAGTTTGAAATTTGAATCTTTGGTTCAAATTGGTTCAAACCTTCTGGTCTTAGTTGCATTAGCCCAACACACTCATATTGCCATGTTTCATGCATGCATCATATTGTCGCACATTGTTTGGTGATGGTTGTGTATCGGTGTTCTTTGCGGCAGGTTCTGCCTCCGAGGAGTACCGTGATTACCCTAACGAAGAACCGTATCAGTGCATCGAACCATCAGGCAAGCAACCAACTAGTTGATCATATCGATACAATCCCATGTTCTCGCTCCTGCTCTCTTTTACTGCATTAAGACAACGCGTTTCAAACTGCTGTGTGCTACGGTAGTTGAACCCACTTCCTCTGCATGACCCGTCATTGCCACAGTAACTAGATGAAACCCACTAGCATGTGTAGGAGTTGTTTGAGCCATATGTATGTGTTGTTCCTACCTTTCTATGCCTGCTATGCTTAGAGTCGTGTCAGGACTGGTTCATCTGGGTGATGGACTAGAGTGATGTCACACCCTAGCTAGTCATGCATCAGAGTGTGTGCATCATGTTTAAAATTCCATTTAATTTTGAAATGGGGATTTGTGAAACCCTCAGAATCATTTTTGAAAATGACCCAAGTAAAAATTTCTCCAAAAGGGTCCAAGAAAATGCTCATGTTGCTCTCTGAAAATATTGGACAGAGATAAAAATCAAACCAATATTTTTGAGAGATCATAGGTATTTATTTTGGGCATTTGAAATTAATGCATAAATATTTGCATTGGAAATATATTAGTTATATATGTTAATATATGTCCAAAAATTATGCCACCTGTTGGGGAGCTCTGGAATAATATATCTAGCTCCTGCAAAAATTGGCATAAGGTAAATAAATGATTTAATATTTTATTTAAATCAATACAAATGTCAGAAATTAGAAAACAAAAATAAATAAAAGAGGGAAACCTTACCTGGGCCTCTTACCTGGCGCCTCCGGCCCAGCCAGCAGGCGGCCCAGCCCGCCCCCTCCTCTGTCGTCTTCATCCTCGAAAGAGGGAGGGGAGTGTGCCCGGCGCGCGCGCGCGCCACCGCGCCACGCCACCAGCTCGCCTGCCTGCCTGCCTCTCCCCTCCTCGTCTGGATGCCCTGGAACGACGCCACGCCCTCCCCCGTACTCTCTCACTCTCCCCGGGTTCTTCCTCTCCTCTCCCTCGCTCTCTCTCTCCCGTGTCCGAACACACCCATCTCCGCCGTTCGCCATAGCAGCCGCCACCGGCCTCCCCTCGCCTCCCCGACACGCTCCCCAACTTCGCTGCGACCCCCTCTACCTCCTCGTCGAGCCACGCAAGACGGAGCACCCCGTGGAGCCATCGCCGTCGCCATCCTCGCCTCCGGCCGCCGTGGGTACTCGCCGTCGATTCGGGAGCTACCGGGCATCCCCGACCTCGTCCTCGCGCTCGCTGGTCTCGCTGTGAGCCCCTCTCCGTTTCCCCTCTCTTCTCCCCCTCGTTCCCTCACCGTAGCCCTCCTCCCCACCACGGCCGAAGCCTCTCGCCGCCGTCCATGTCGCCGTCGCCGTCTCGGCCCGCCTCCTCCCAAACCGAGCATCCCTTCGCGCTCCTGGTGCCACGAGGGTGCCGCCGAGCCCCTCAGGTGGCCTCCCCGTGCCCCGCAGCCCATTTCCGCTCGAAGCCGAACTCCGGCCGCCGCCCCGAGCTTCGCTCCGGCGAGCTCCGGCATCCCCGCGGTTTCCAGTCTGCTCCCCTGGATGCGGACGAGCCCGGGCTACGCCCCGGTGCTCTCAGACGCCGTCCCCGTGGCCTGTGGCGCGGACTCCGCCGCGTCCAGAGGTCGCCGGCGGCGAGCCCCGTCGCCTGAGCCCTGCCATGTGGGCCCAACCGTCAGGTGATTAGCTTAGTGCTAATCATCGCTTAATTAACCCCCCTGACACTGACAGTGGGCCCCAGCGCCACTAATTCTTAATTAGGATTATTCTAACCTCTGTTAACCCCCCCTGTCACTGACGTGTGGACCCCACACGTCAGGTTTGACCGCAGCCAGCCGCAGTTGACCGCTGACGTCATGCTGACGTCATGCTGGCGCAATATATATATTTCTGGATTTAATTAAATCAGGAAATTCCAGAATATTATTTAAACTTCAAAAATTCATAACTTTTATTCTGTAAATCCAAATCAGACAAATTATATATGAAAAATGATCAGAAAAATCCAATCTATCCATCTGTACTATTCTCATGCATGACTAAACAAGTTAACTTGATGTTTAATGCAGAACAAGGAAAAGCACTTTAAAAGGCCGTGTTTGAGTTTGAAATTTGAATCTTTGATTCAAATTGGTTCAAACCCTTCTGGTTTTAGTTGCATTAGCCCAACACACTCATATTGCCATGTTTCATGCATGCATCATATTGTTGCACATCGTTTGGTGATGGTTGTGTATCGGTGTCCTTTGCGACAGGTTCTGCCTCCGAGGAGTACCGTGATTACCCTAACAAAGAACCGTATCAGTGCATCGAACCATCAGGCAAGCAACCAACCATTTGATCATATCGATACAATCCCATGTTCTCGCTCCTGCTCTCTTTTACTGCATTAAGACAACGCAATTCAAACTGCTGTGTGCTACGGTAGTTGAACCCATTTCCTCTGCATAACCTGTCATTGCCACAGTAACTAGATGAAACCCACTAGCATGTGTAGGAGTTGATTGAGCCATATGTATGTGTGGTTCCTACCTTGCTATGCCTGCTATGCTTAGAGTCGGGTCAGGTCTGGTTCATCTGGGTGATGGGCTAGAGTGAAATGATTATGTCGGTAATGAGAGTGGTGTGGTGAACACGATTTGGTAAAGGTATCGATGAGAGGCCATGTAGGAGTACATGGTGGGTTGTTTCATTGAAGCCGACCTTAAGCACTGAGATCTGTATGTGTGATTTAAGAATCAGCTACTACCATGCATTGGGCCCGAAACCAATGGACCCTCTCGGCTTCTTATTCACCCTAGTTCTCCGTCCAGGAGTTGCAAGTAGTTTCTGGTGTTTGTAGCCTACTGGAGGCCGTGGACAGCGCTGACCGTAGGGGTGGGCTGTGATGCGGTAGGTACGTGGCCGGGTGTACCGAATACCCGTTAGGTATCTCGGGAACCCTGTTCACATCGTTCGGGGCCGTATGGGAAACCTCGGCCGGACTCCCTGCGGATGGAACCTGGATAGGCGATAAACCTGGACTGGAGGCTTAGGTGATTAGGTAGGTCGTGGCCAACACCCACGTTGGGCTTCCGCTTGAAGGTTGCCGAGTACATGTTGTGTAAACGACGGTAAGTGGTGAGAGCGTGTATGAAGAAGTACACCCCTGCAGGGTTAACATGATCTATTCGAATAGCCGCGTCCGCGGTAAAGGACTACTTGGTTGCCTATACAGTTCATAGACAAGTAAATGGAAACTACTAAAAGCCTCAAGATAAGTGTGAGTGCCGAGGATGGCTCTTCCGTAGGAAGACGGAGGCGGATCCTCGGTAGTGTATTGAAGTGGCGGGTAGTGGACTCGTGTGCGCAAAACCATTTCAAGTTGAAGTATCGTAGGATAGTCTAGCCAAGAGTCAAAGCTGGCTTGCTGCAATAACTCCACCAACCCTTCTTGACAATGTGCATGTATGTAGGATCTGATGTAAGTCTTGCTGAGTACCTTTGTACTCATGTTGCTATAATTTACATTTTACAGAAGACGCTGCAACCCCTTCTGA
>NC_041393.1:218815580-218816147 GCF_002162155.2 Triticum dicoccoides | reverse complement strand
GCGCTAACGCACGCAGTGCGCTTGGTTGACAGGCGCAGTGCGGACATTCTGTTTTTCCATTAAAAAGGGACGTGCGCACAACCCCCGGAGCCACACCCCTAAGATACACAGGGGGGTGACGGGGTATGACGGACTCGCCTACGCATGCAGTGCCGCGGCAAGCCGCGTCGCCGCCTGCTCCGGCTCGTTCCAGGCACGGCCTCTCAGGGGGATGTGGAGGGGGTCACGACCCCCCCTCCCCACACACTGCTCAGCCTCGCGCTAACGCAGGCAGTGCGCTTGGTTGACAGGCGCAGTGCGGACATTCTGTTTTTCCATTAAAAGGGGACGCGCGCACAACCCCAGAGCCACACCCCTAAGATGGACAGGGGGGCGACGGGGTATGACGGACTCGCCTACGCATGCGGAGCCGCGGCAAGCCGCGTCGCCGCCTGCTCCGGCTTTTTCCAGGCTCGGCCTCGCATGGGGATGTGGAGGGGGGGTCACGACCCCCCTCCCCACCCCCTACTCGGCCTCACGCTAACGCATGCAGTGCGCTTGGTTGACAGGCGCAGTGCGGACATCCTG
>NC_041393.1:218808984-218809755 GCF_002162155.2 Triticum dicoccoides | reverse complement strand
CGCAGTGCGGATATTCTGTTTTTCCATTAAAAGGGGACGCGCGCATAACCCCCGGAGCCACACCCCTAAGATAGACAGGGGCGGCGGCGTATGACGGACTCGCCTACACATGCGGCACCGCGGCAAGCCGCGTCGCTGCCTGCTCCCGCTTGTTCCAGGCTCGGCCTCGCACGGGGATATGGAGGGGGGTCACGACCCCCCCTCCCCACCCCCTGCTCAGCCTCGCGCTAACGCACGCAGTGCGCTTGGTTGACAGACGTAGTGCGGACATTCTATTTTTCCATTAAAAGGGGACGCGCGCACAACCCCCGGAGCCACACCCCTAAGATAGACAGGGGGGCGACGGGGTATGACAGACTCGCCTACGCATGCGGGGCCGATGCAAGCCGCGTCGCCGCCTGCTCCGGCTCGTTCCAAGCTCGGCCTCGCACGGGGATGTGGAGGGGGGTCACGACCCCCCCTCCCCACCCCGTCTCAGCCTCGCGCTAACGAACGCAGTGCGCTTGGTTGACAGGCGCAGTGCGGACATTCTGTTTTTCCATTGAAAGGGGACGCGCGCACAACCCCCGGAGCCACACCCCTAAGATAGACAGGGGGGCGACGGGGTATGACGGACTCGCCTACGCATGCGGCGCCGCGGCAAGCCGCGTCGCCGCCTGCTCCGGCTCGTTCCAAGGTCGGCCTCGCAGGGGGATGTGGAGGGGGGATCACGACCCCCCTCCCAACCCCCTGCTCGGCCTCGCGCTAACGCATGCAGTGCGCTTGGTTGAC
>NC_041393.1:218807976-218808493 GCF_002162155.2 Triticum dicoccoides | reverse complement strand
AGTAATGGGCACCACTCCCACGGCGCGCCATTAGTAGTTTTGAACAAAATTAAAAAAAATATTTTTACTAATGGCGCACCGTGGATGTGGTGCGCCATTAGTATTTGGACACTAATGGCGTACCAACACATGGTGCGCCATTAGTATTTAGTAATGGCGCACCACATGTCTGGTGCACCATTAGTGTCAATTCCATCTATAGCCCTTTTCCTAGTAGTGACCCCCGGAGCCACACCCCTAAGATAGACAGGGGGGCGACGGGGTATGACGGACTCGCCTACGCATGCGGCGCCGTAGCAAGCTGCGTTGCCGCCTGCTCTGGCTCGTTCCAGGCTCGGCCTCGCAGGGGGATGTGGAGGGAGGGTCACGACCCCCCTCCCCACCTCCTGCTCGGCCTCGCGCTAACGCACGCAGTGCGCTTGGTTGACAGGCGCAGTGCGGACATTCTGTTTTTCCATTAAAAGGGGGCGTGCGCACAACCCCCAGAGCCACACCCCTAAGATAGACAGGGGGAGAC
>NC_041393.1:218806715-218807673 GCF_002162155.2 Triticum dicoccoides | reverse complement strand
GCATGCGGCGGCGCGGCAAGCCACGTCGCCGCCTGCTCCGGCTCGTTCCAGGCTCGGCCGCGCATGGGGATGTGGAGGGGGGTCACGAGCCCCCCTCCCCACCCCCTACTCGGCCTCGCGCTAACTCACGCAGTGCGCTTGGTTGACAGGCGCAGTGTGGACATCCTGTTTTTCGATTAAAAGGGGACGCACGCACAACTCCCGGAGCCACACCCCTAAGATAGACAGGGGGCGACGGGGTATGACGGACTCGCCTACGCATGCGGCGCCGCGGCAAGCCGCGTCACCGCCTGCTCCGGCTCGTTCCAGGCTCGGCCTCGCAGGGGGATGTGGAGGGGGGTCACGACCCCCCCTCCCCATCCCCTGCTCGACCTCGCGCTAACGCATGCAGTGCGCTTGGTTGACAGACGCGGTGCGGACATTCTGTTTTTCCATTAAAAGGGGATGCGCGCACAACCCCCGGAGCCACACCCCTAAGATAGATAGGGGGCGACGGGGTATGACGGACTCGCCTACGCATGTAGCGCCGCAGAAATCCGCGTCGCCGCCTGCTCCAGCTCGTTCCAGGATCGGCCTCACAGGGGGATGTGGAGGGGGGTCACGACCCCCCCTCCCCACCCCCTGCTGGGCCTCGCGCTAACGCATGCAGTGCGCTTGGTTGACAGGCGCAGTGCGGATATTCTGTTTTTCCATTAAAAGGGGACGCGCGCACAACCCCCGGAGCTACACCCTAAGATAGACAGGGGGCGGCGGGGTATGACGGACTCGCCTACACATGCGGCGCCACGGCAAGCCGCGTCGCCGCCTGCTCCCGCTCGTTCCAGGCTCGGCCTCGCAGGGGGATATGGAGGGGGGTCACGACCCCCCCTCCCCCCTGCTCAGCCTCGCACTAACGCACGCAGTGCACTTGGTTGACAGGCTAAGTGCAGACATTCTGTTTTTCCATTAAAAGGGGACG
>NC_041393.1:218803552-218806469 GCF_002162155.2 Triticum dicoccoides | reverse complement strand
GGATGTGGAGGGGGGTCACGACCCCCCTCCCCACCCCCTGCTCGGCTTCGCGCTAACGCACGCAGTGTGTACGAGAACAATACAAAAATATATAGACAACTAAAAAAATTGGGCCCCCCATGTACCTTAACGAACAAAACAATAAAAAAACCAAATACAAAAACGCAACTACAGGCAAAAAAGCAATGCGTTTTTTGTTTTGGCAAAAAAAGCAGTTCAGTATCATAAAGCAATGTAGCTCCGGCATGCACACATGTGCAACACTTTTCTTAAAAGACAAAAAAATGCAGTGCTCTTATATTGGACAAAGAAGTTCGGCATCAAATGCTATACAGTTTATCGAACACATATCATACATATAAGCGTGACAAAATGCTAGTTCGCATAGACCATGGTCGTCAACCAAAAATAAAATTATACACTTATATATATTGTATGAGATATTGATATAAAATACACATACATATACAAATTCATCCACAGGCGCTGCTGCATAAAAGAACAAGAAGAAACACAATGACAGAATAAAAAGTATTTTTCATACATTATCTAACTTTGTCAGCGCACACAAACACAACATCAATCCCTAGCTATTGTCCACGCATAGCCTTTTGCACCTAGTAGAAAACAGTGCCCCAAATGACTGTTACTGCATCTGCGACTGCGTTTGCGATTGCGACAGGGAAGTGAGCCCGAGGTCCGCAATCAGTTCTCGTAACTCATGTGGCATGTCTTCATAACACAACATGTTCAAAGGATTGAACAGCAGCTGGAACATGTACTCCGCCTTCCAATCTTCAGCAGCAGGCTGAAAAAAAGAAAACAAATGCAGAAAAGTGATTAAAAAAAGGTCGTCATAAAGAACAAAAAAGTGAAAAGAAAACAGAGAAGCTGTTACGTCGGATTTCAAAATTTTCTCAACTAGACGTTGGCCGTGATACAACTGCGTCATCCTCAGAACATAGATTCCGCACTCATTTGCTCCCTGCGCTGGCATGACCGGGTAAGATGGCTTCTCTGCCAATTTAACCCAGTCAGGGTGGTTCTTCGATTTATACATTTTTTCACCATAAATCGCCTTCAGCAGCTGAGTCATCCTCTCCATCTGCCAAAAAAAAGCACAAGGTAAGAATAACACACATGACGGATCAAAAGTTGATATTCAAACATACAAAAAAAGTTGTTCTCAACCGTCTAAACAATCCATTTTTTAAGTGCACGTGAGAAAAATGCAGTTCTGTAGCGCATATGTTGAAGTGCACTACATAAACAATTGCAGTTTATAAAAAAAATGTAGTAGAAACACAAAAAAAGCTTTACGCTTGGCAAAGAAAAAATAACATACCACTTCAGTGAAATCTGCGTGGTAGTCAGTTCTGTGCCACCTTGTCGTGACATCAGGATGGCCAGTGTACTTCCTACTGTCATGGATATCAAGGGTCTGGTGATGCTGGTTCATCGTGTATAAGGAATAATGACCATCCTTGAATCGCGGCATCATAATCTATTCGCATAAAAAAATGAAATGAAAAGTTCTTTCGACAAATACCACTAGGACCACTGTTCCAAAAATAACTATAAAAAGAAATGCAACAAACCAGGAAAAATAAATGACAAAAAACAATGAACTTACCAGTTTTGCATCCAACAGGTTTGCGCCATCGCTCACAAAAAATTTGAACTGCTGAACTGCATCTTTTAAAACAAACGAGCTATGCACAACTGGCAACACAGGATTTCCGTCATTATCTCTCGCCACAGAGGTTTCCATTTGAAGAACATACTGCACACAAGAAAGAACAAAAAAAGGACATGAAAAAAAAGAATAAACAATGCAAGCAGGCATGGACATGAAAAAGCCAGTGCAGTACGAAAGAATGACAGCAAACATTTACCGTGATAAATAAAGGTGAAAGTAGCACACGTTCACCGGATTGATAAGCTAAACCCAATTCAGGGTCTTGCTTCCAGTACTTGATGACAAAATCCATGATATACGAATCCATTAAAGCTCCTTTGCCAAATGTATCATAGATATAGTCGATATTGTAAGTATCGACATCACCAAAAGGACCATGCACCATAAAGAACGCGTTCCTGTAGTAAACATACACAGATGGGATCAATAAATTTAGAATTAAAATCAAAACACACAGAAAGCATGAAAGGGCACACACATCACATAAAACTTACTCGCGATATTTGGTTACAAAATCTTTGCTGAGAACAAGATCCTTTATTTTAATTGCCTCATCAATATATCTGAACCTCGGAGGCTTCAATTTCTCTATAGAGCATCTCAGCTTAAAAGCCGTCTCACCTGCCCTCTTGTTCGAAAATACTTCAACCTCACCCAAAGGAGGATGATTAATCGCTGCATTCCTAGTCCTAGTGACACATGCACACGGTGTAACAAAATCATCATCATCAACATCATATACATCGTGTGGAGAGCTAGTTCGAGAGGCAGTTCCACCATCAGGTCCAGACACCACATTTGTGTTCAAACCAGAATTATCTGGAGACATTTCAATGACACAATCCTCCATAACAACATAAGAACCCTGGGACTCAAACAGTGACGTACAACCTTCATGAAGCCCCCAATCAAAACCTAAAAACGTGCAGAAAAAACATGGAAGCACTCAGTACAAAACACAAAAACCAAAAAACATGTATATAGAAAAAATAGAATGCAGGCCACTTCTCTACATCAATGCAGCCCGCACTTGTATGCATCGATGCAGCCCACATATAGAGAACAATGCAGCCCACTTCTATGCATCAATGCAGCCCACACTTGTATGCATCAATGCAGCCCACATATAAAGAACAATGCAGCCCACTTCTCTACATCAATGCAGCCCACACTTGTATGCATCAATGCAGCCCACATATAAAGAACAATGCAACCCAC
>NC_041393.1:218795988-218803216 GCF_002162155.2 Triticum dicoccoides | reverse complement strand
CCCACATATAAAGAACAATGCAGCCCACTTATCTACATCAATTCAGCCCACACTTGTATGCATCGATGCAGCCCACATATAAAGAACAATGCAGCCCACTTCTCTACATCAATGCAGCCCACACTTGTATGCATCAATGCAGCCCACATATAAAGAACAATGCAGCCCACTTGCACATAAAGAAGCGGAACCAAGCAGCAGACAAAAATAAAATAAAGCGAGGATAAATAAGTTCAATAAAACAACCTTTAACTGCAAAAATTAGAAGTGATGTTAAATCAAGGCAACACTTCCTCGATGTTAGCCAGCTATAGAGCATGGCCTTTCTGATGTAGCCAATGTGCTCCACCCCAAACTTAGCAACTCGAACACCATCCCATGTTTGCAAGAATTGAAACATATAGAATCCACAATCATGCCTGCAATAAAAAGAATAAAAAACATCAGTTTCACAAAAATGAAGTGAAAAAAAACTTGAACAGTATGACACAGAAGGGCTGTAAAGAACGCACCCATTTGGCTGCATTGGGACAATGACATGTTTCAACACAAATCCATCAAGTGTGGGAGGATTTAGCGGCTCATCAGAACTCAAGCTACCTTCTTTCCATGCACGCTTGATATTTTTAACCATCCTCCTAAAAACCCTGACCGCATCAGGGCTGCCAGATTTGTTCAGCGAGTCAAGAAATTCAAACCGCCTTTCTTTCACATTTAACGCAACTACACAATAATGACCAACACCATCCCTCGTATCTGGCTGATCAAAAGTTGCAAAAAGGACCTGTTGGAAGCATGAATAAATAAATAAAATTATTATAAGAAGAAAAAACAGAACGATATAAAAACAAAACAGGCAAAATACACATAAAAACGTCTCTCACCATATCCTTTTTATCAACACGCTCCTCGGCTTTTGAAGAGAACATCATTTTAACACTCCTGCCTACAGTACCACCATTCCAAATATTTGTCTACCGAAACAAAACCAAAAATCAAATAAGCAAAAACAGGTTGTCGCACGAAATCAGAAAAGAAAATCAAAAAGTAAAACAAAAATTTCTGCGTTCATACACAAATATGGTACGGGACAACCATTGTCGAAGATCCCTTAAACTTATCTACCACCAAAGAAACCCCAAGATCTACAAGCCTTGTAGTGAGCATCCCTTTATCCCAAAAGGATTGACCAACTTCGCCAATGCTAATATCACCCATCTCAGTTTTAAAAGCAACCATGTCCCTGAATTTTTTCATGAAAAACTCAAACATAAGATACTAAAAAAAATAACAACAAATAAAAAGGGCTAAATACAAAAATTAGATAATACATATGAACAAAACAATTTCTAAAAAACCATACTTCTTCTTCTTGTCCTTCCGAGCCCTTGTAACAGCAGCGTACAACTCATTGTATCTTTTCAGAAGAGCTGGATCAATGCTCGACGGTGTCACAACAGGAAGTTCATCATCTGTAATAAAAAAGATGAAGTTCATTTATCCAAACAATGAAGTTTAAATATTAAGATAAGGGAATTGTACTAGCTATTTTGAAAATCATAGACAAAAGATCAAAGTTTCACCTATCATTAAACATCTAATACAGATACCATAGTAATTAAACACCATGAATGAGAAAAACATCAAACTGCACTGTTAAAAAAAATCTCTTGCCTTCAGTGTCAGAGTCTTGAGGCTGCTGTTCTTCAGAACTGAGCAAAATATTTTCTTGCATATGTTGTGATGAATCCACCACAACCTCACTGGACTTTCCTTCTACAGCAACATCAGCATTCTCTCGGTTTGCAACAGTCTGGTCGACATCAGCGTCCTTAGATACTTCAACTACATGAGGCTCCACTATCGATACTTCCGGAACATCATTGGACACTAGGCAGACAGGGGAAGCAACAACACTAGCAGCAGGGGCAACATTCTCCAGTGGCTTTTCAATGCCAACATCAGAATCTTCATGCCGACTGGTGGGAACAGCATCGTGGGATCCTTGAGCTACAAAAGGATCTGCACACTCAACAGCAACCGATACAGAAGCATCAACACTGCCACGGCCACTTCAATGTTTTGTTCTCCAACCTGTGGAAAGTTTAAAAAACACAGAGTAACAAAAAAATAAGCATGGGGATAACTAACACAACAACACACAGCACACTTATGTCAAAAGACTGCTAGCAACAAACACATAACAACTACAGTCCACATATGCAAAATAACACCAACACACTTGTGTCAAACACAACTACAACTGCAACCCACATATACATAAAAAAAGAGCTGCAGTTCGCTTTGACAAACGCTGCAGTTCAGTTATGTTAAATACCGAAGCTCACGTATGTAAATCAGTATGGATCGCGCATGCCAAAAGAACTGCAGTTCACTTCTATCAAACAGTGAAGATCACACATGTAAAACTATTGCAGCTAACATACGCAAATGAAAATGCATATGGATGAACATGACAGCGTAAATCAAGTTTATAACAGACAACAAGAAATCAGAATACAACCCACTAACAGAACAAGTAATACAACTATACCTTATCAACCACAACATCCAGAGGGGACGCTGCATCAGCCAAGACCTCATCCTTCCTAGAGCCATCGTAGGTCTCTTTGTGCACATCACGAGAAGCAACACCAGTCTACGGGCATAGAACAAACCAAAAAACGAGAAATAAGATGGTACCGACCGAAAAAGAAAAAACTTCAACTATGCACAAGCAGTACACACTTCACAACAGAGAAGTACACAAAAAAATGGGAAGCAAACAAAATGCAAGTTCAAATAAAAAAGGGAAGCATGGCAGAACAGACATGGCAGGAGTATTTATACCTGACCAACTCCATCGTCTCTAGTTATATCGACACCAGAAGATTCCACTCCAGCCTATAACAAAAAAATAGTGAGGAGCAGTCAACATAATACACAAAAAAAGAGGTTCAAAGCCACAAAAAACCTAGAACATACATTATCAGGGCCAACGCCAGTGTTCTGACGGATCATTTCGTCCACAATATGCCCAACATACTTCTCATACCGACCGCATTTTTCTTCTTGTGAATGTCTCAACTGAGCATACAAAGAACGAACATTTGTCACTGCAATCTTCAGGCTTTCAATCACACCACAATCAAAATTGTGAGCAGCAACAATATCTTCATCTCGTGGGCCATGGCCAACAGGGAAAAAACCAGCAACTGTTCTCAACCTGTCACCAGAGGTTGGCAAATCCTCAGTCAGCTTCAAAACCTTCAGAAGAAGTTCATCAATCTCCTCATGTTTTTTGCCACCAACAAATGTCTGTTTATAAGAGCTTGTATTATAAAACATCTGTCGAGGCATGAAACCACGAGTGTGTGGCACCTCATCATCACAGGCAGGAAGCTGACTACAAATAGGCTCATATAACCTAGCATGAGTGCTAGGCCCCGCATCAGAGCTGCCATGTACAACCACAACAAAACGGTTGTACACAATATCACCTGACGCCTTCCACTGAAACAAAGACAACACACAAAGAGAAGTACACATGTGAGTACTAGAAAAGTTCACATTTGTAATGACTGCACATTTTTTTTTAAAAAAATCTGATATTAAAAAATCAGGTGCACTAACCGGCAGCTTCCCAAATTTGTAACTTTCCAAGTAAATCTTTCCCTTCACACGCACATCCTCATTGTACAACTTCATCAGATCCTTGGTCATCAGGTATGACGCGCGTGGCGTCAACATGTGCATGACTGAAAATTTGCGAAGCTTCAAGCAGTCAAGATACATAATCAGGGGGACAATGGCACAACCCTCTGCATAATTCTGCTTGCTGCCTTCTGATTGCCACCTAACCACAGCTGCCTGCAACTCATCAACAACAAGCTGACAAAAGTCCATCTGAGCCATAGCCGCATAATCCATGTTCTCTACCATCGCAGCAACTCTACCTAAACGAACTGCAGGCCCCGGGCACAACAAATTCTGGTAAAGTATCAGGAAGAACACCTTCACATCAAGGTCAACACTCACATAATCATCTTCCTCCACCAACACCTTCAACTTCTCAAGCAAGTCCTTGACACCTAAACTTCTTGAATGGTCAAAGCCAAGCTCATCCTTGAGGGCAGTCAACGATTCATCGTGACCGCTGGAAGCAGGCATGGGTGCAGTGTGACGTCCCATAGGTAAATCAAAAATGTCATGAACTGCTTCACGATTGATTCGAAGAACCCTGCCATTCCCAAAGTCCATTAACATGGTGGCAGGGTCAATCACTCCCATCAGATAGCACATAAGAATGCACGACACATTTTTCTTTACTGACAGATCAAAGACAACACCAAATCCAGCATCCCTAACACGGCTGCAATGCGCCTCTTTCAACAAAGAAGCAGCCTTGCAAATAGTGGGAAGGGACAAACGCACGGTCTTGTTAAATCAAGAATCATCTCCCTCACCATCATCTTCAGTTGCATTGCTCTTACTGGACTTCTTCCTCTGTGTAAAGGGAAATGCAGTCCACATTAAAAGATTAGGCATATAAAAAAGAGACATAGAAAATACAGAAACAATAACAAATGAAGGAAACAAATGCAGTGCACTTCAACAAACCTTTGGAGCAGCATCCACCTCCTCGCCAGAATCACAACCAACATCTTCGTCGACATCATCATGGGCGCGCTTGGGTACACTCTTAGATGAACCACAGTCTTCACGTCTAGAAGGATGAACACCCTTCACATAACCAGCAAGCAAAAGGTTGTCGTCATCAGAATTGGGACCTTCAGTGACATGTAGTCGTTTGCGCTGAGGATCATCAGTTCCACCAGCTTCATCAGTTCTCTTGCCAAGATTCTTCTTCATTCCAGCAACACGTGGACTCCGCCGAGGTGTACCACCTTCCTCAGCAACAGTACTCAACCTCTTCTTCATCTTGCCAAATTTACCACCATTGCCACCATCTCCAGATCTCCTCTGCTTCTCCATCTCAGCAAACTCTTTTGACTCAATTTCAAACCTCAACTTCTTCTTGCTTTGCTTCAACTCATATTGACGAACCTGTTCCGGGACCATCCAATCCTGTGTAACTTCCTCTGTACCATCAACAGACTGCGACTGTGTTTCAGACAAGACAGGACGTCTCTGATCAAAGCTCACACCAACATTACCCTCTGCAAAATAATGGTCAATCAATTGAGTAACCTCCTCAAACCCAGGCGCCCCAGCATGGAAAACAGACACTGCGTAAAAATAAAGTTTGACTATGCTCGTCAAAAATTGCACAAAAAGAACAAATGCAGTACAGTTATACATATAAATGCAGTGCTCTAACCATAAACTCAAAATAAATAATAATGCATTGCACAAAAAACTTGAATAAAACAACAATGCAGTTCACACATACATACAATGGAGTTCACATACAAAAATAAATGCAGTGCTGCATATGCTAAATCCACGGTTGTTCGCAACAAAAATGTCGAACTAGATAAAACAAAGCATACACAAAAATAAACAAATTAATCACATACTAGAAGGAGCGGCCACACTTATAGGAGAAGATTCAATCGGCGAATTCACTTCATGTCCTCCCTCGTCACCATGATCCTTACCACCAGGACAAGGAGAGACAATTGGTGTATCATTAGGAGCACTACAATCACCTGCTGGATTAAAAAAACAAGAAAAAAGAAATTACAAAAACATCACATGACAAAATAATGCAAAGAACGCTGACAACTAACAGAGCATAACACAATATGCAGGATGAATTAGGAAACTAGATAAACATCAAACAAAAATAAACAAAGCCTAAGGAATAAGCACTCCACATACCCTGAACTCCTTCTCCCGGCCTGCTCGGCGAAGACATAGCGTTTCCCTGCAACACAAAGGACGAAGTGACAGACATAAGGAACAAAATCGGCGAAAATCTCACGAAACCCTAGATCCACATTGCTACACACAACTATCGACTTCAAAACGAGATAAAATTGACTGCCTACGGAAAAAATACACAAGCAAAAAGAGCTACAACAACTACAATAATCACAAAAACAAGACGAGGGGACGATCAACACCGAGCCAAGAGAAACGTACCGAAGGAAAGTGTGCGGCGATGGCGGCGAGAATGGGGGGTGGCTACGGGAACAGACAGGAAAGGGCTGTCGGAGAGCAACGGCAAGTGCTCACGGAGCGGACAGCGACGCGGAATGCAGGAATAAGGACCTCCTGAGGGCGGCGGTTCTCCGGGCGACGGCGATTGCTGCGCGTGATGGCGGTTTTGCCGAGGGAGAGATGCCTCAGGAAAAACTGCAAGAGACGAGAGGGGATTGTTCTAGGTCTCTTTCTCTGACAGCGGAGCGGTGGAATAACCTGGAAGCGATAACAGGCCGGCGTGTGGAGGCCCGGGTGTCGCAAAAAGGGTCACAAAAAACGGGCCGACCCAAAATCAGCCCAGACAAAATAAGCCAGTCTACAACAAAACGGACATATTACTCAAAAAAACGCACATGATGCATTTCTCTGTGAAGAATCATGAAGTTCAAACGGTGAAACAACAACTAAAATACATACAGTTTGTATAAAAAGTTAAAATAAAAAACAAAACGCATGTTAAGAAAACACATCCGAAAAAAGTCTACCTTCAAATAAGTGCCACACAAAAAGATGTGCCCCCCCCCTCCGCTCTCCCCTTAAACCTCCCGTACAGTGCAGTAAACAGAGGGAAAAAAACAAATGCAGTACGTACTACTGGAACAATGCAGTGCATTTCTTTACGGGATGCAGTACCACATTATGCATTTCTTTACGGGATCAAGAAAAATGCGAACACGAAAAAAGTAAACGCAGTGCGGAAGTACACAAACGTGCAGTACAGTATCATAACCAATGCAGTACAGCTGTAATTTGCTAAGCAGTGCAGTCCCATACATTCGAAAAAAAACATTACAAAAAAAGTAAAAACACGGGAACAAAAATGAGAACTGTACATGCAGTAAGGAATGAAGTTCACATCCAATGCATAACCATGATCAATGCAGTGCACCGATGATTTACCAAAAAGCAGTGCACTCCACGACATTAAAAAGCATACAAAGAATAGAAACTAATCACCCAAATGATACAGGCTGCAGCCACACAAAAATTGACCACGTACATGCGTCTCTGAACTACCCGAACACAGGCCCAACAAAACCGACTAACAAAAAACAATAAG
>NC_041393.1:218769865-218795690 GCF_002162155.2 Triticum dicoccoides | reverse complement strand
CCCCCCTTCCCTACCCTTCCCGTACAAGGGACTGCAGTAAGTACAAGCAAACTAGATGCAGTACGGTTCGCTAGACGTATGCAGTGCATTCCGCTGCGCAATGCAGATCGCCGAAGCACAAAGCAAAGACACGCAAAAAACAATGAAGTAATACACTATTGCAGTTCTGATTTGTACGCGAGGCAGTGGAGAAGTGTAAGAAATGCAGTTATGTTGTCACGCAGTATAGATGAATAAAACATGACAAAATGCCCGTTCGCATAAAAAAAAGTGGTGGTTAAAAAAATGTGCTGATCAAAAATAAAACAAACCCACCTTAAAAAAAACCACGTTCGCATACAACCACCCGATCAAAGCAGTTCCATCGCCACAAGCCCACGATCACAGATGCAAAAACAACCCACAATCTACACAACCGCATCATCAGCGCAATCGTGCAGTTCATCCGACGAGGCCATCCCACCCCGCGCCCTTCCCTTAAATTCAGACCCTTGCCAAAGGCCTTCTCATCCACAACAACACAAGTGTCCATTGCGCTCACACCAAATCGCCCCATCTCAACGCAAGAGCACCAATCCCTAACACCAGCAATGACGTTCACCGACGAGTACAAGGGCAACAACACCGTGGAGGCACACGGCAACACCAAGTTGCACGTCATCCACACCAACGACAAGAACCAGATGGCGATCACCCTCGCGCAGTACGAGCACCATCTCAACCTCCAGCACCACAAGATCGTCGGCATTGATCTCGAGTACGACAACGATCCTGAAGCGACACAGAAACCCGCCCTCTGCCAGCTCTCCATCGGCAATAATCACCCGGTGCTGCTCTTCCATTTGAGCGACACTGAAAGGTGCACCATCTTCGACAACTTCCTCGCCGACCCCAGGTACACCTTTGCAGGCTTCTCCATCGACGGCAACAAAACCAGGCTGGAGCGCTTCAAACTGGAGGTCGCCAACTTCGTCGACATCCAGAAGGAGTGGAGGGTGCCCGAGGCAATCAAGCCGTTGGACTCCCTCGGGGACGTCTCCGGCGTGATCATCGACGACTACTACAACAACATGAAGAAGAAGATCACCGACGACGAGCACCAGCGCTGGGCCACCCTGCCTCTGTCCAGGAGGCACATCGAGTATGTGGCAAAGGACGCCTACGCAGCTTACGAGATATGGAACCGCATCACCATCATCCAGGACGGCCTTCGCCGTGCAACTGGAGAAGGAGGAGCCCCCCAAGAAGCGCGCCAGGAGCAGCTGGGCATGGGGAGAGCCTGACTGGTGAAGAAGAAGATGGTGCTCGCCAAGAGCCAACAATGACAGCGTTCTTTTAGAATTATCATCAAATTTTCTTTGTGTTGTTTGCTTATGTATCGTTAGTTTGCTTGTGTGCTGAACCTAGTTTGCTTGCCATGCAGAATCGCTTTGTAACGATGAACTCTGATTATGTTAGTTTGCTTTCTGTTCAAATTAGTTTGCTGGTGATGAAATTGTCGTACAGAATGCAAACAGGACGCATGCAGTGCAAGTTGTGCATGAATGCAATACAGAATCTGTCGAATGAAGTCTTAACATACCCAACAAAGCAATACACGAACCTAAATTTGAAAAAAGAATACATAAGAGCAAAACCAGAAAAGGAAAGACGCAAACACGTAAATAAACAATGAAGTACAGAAATATATGAACGTGCAGTACATAACCATAATCAACGCATTACGCGTATAATTTACTATATGTGTGCACGAAGTGGAGTACATGCTTTTTGGCACAAAGAAGGATGCACGCAGTGCAAAAATGTGTACACCTGCAGCATAGAACTATGACGAATGCAGTGCGCATAGGGGCACAAAAATAGTGCACACCCGTACACTAAGAAAAAAGGATACGAAAGAGGAAAAACAATAAAGAAAAATGATACAGATGCGGTGCACAAAAATGTAGCACAGAAAATGTGCAGTACGGTATGCGTGCACATGCAGTACTGAAACTAAATCACTGCAGTGCATGCATGATTTACTAAAAAAACAGTGCACGCCCCAACGTTGAAAAAGTTACAAAGGAAAAAAAATTGACCACCCAGGTGCTACCGGCCCTAGCCAGTCTCGTAATAGGTCTGCACCCACAGAAGGCGAGTCGTTCTGAGTCACAGTGCATGGGGCTAGCCACACATGGGCCCACAGGTCATAGTGCATATAGCTGCGAGCGCCGTGTATAAGCGCCCATATAAGTATACGGAGGAGTTTGACCAGTATGCCTCGCCAGCACTTATAAACAGGTCGGGCGCGCCTTCCGCGGGCGAGGTGGGACTAAACATTAGGACGCACACACAGCAAAACAGGAACCAAGCCGTGCTCACAGGCCGACTTGGGCCCAATTGCGTCTTCACAACCAGAACACAGGGCCAACAAAAGAAAAGAGGCCACTAAAAATAAAAAAAATGCTACATACCATACACAAACACAGGCCTAACCACGAGTTCGCAGTTCGTCGTGACATGACTATGTAGTTTGCCGTTTTCAACTAAGCAGTCCTGTTGCTTCTTAAATGCATTCGTGTTCACTGAATCGGACCCAATCCACCACCTAACGCCAACCACACCATTTATTACTTCCATTGCTCGATTGGTTGCATAAAAACTTATCCATTCGTACTACAGACTAACACAACTCCTCTCCCTGTTCCTCATTTTCCTCAAAATGTAGATCTAGGATTCATCCCATCCACAGCTCTTCTCTGGAATTCCACTGAACCAGCCATGGACTGTAAGTGCGGCTGCTTGGCAAGGATGGCACCGGTAGCGGACACATGCGTCTACGCAGAAGGTCTAGAGCTCACCAACACCGAGTGGCGCAGCATGCTCGGCTGCCTGATGATACCCAACAGGGGGTTTCGTGCGCCATTTCTTCATCGCCTCACAACCGCAGATCTACAGGAAAGTTGGGTATGTTTTTCCCCTCACAATTTTGGACATAATATAGACTGCAAATACACATCTGAATATATAGTTCAATCAATTTGTTTCAGTAATATCAACAAAAATACAAAATAGAATTTGTATTGTTGTTCAGATCTGTTAGCTATTAAGACTAGGTGCTTCCACCTATCTTTCTTCAGTACCACACCATGTATCGACACTAGCTAGATCAGCATCCCAACGCATGAACAAAAAAAAGGGTCAGTAGATAAGCGTTGCAGTTATCTTAATATGCTGTAGAAGTACACTGTTACTAACATTGCAGTGCACGCATGTTGCAGTATAATACATATCCCAACTAGGAGTCAATTGCGTATATAAGTGTGTTCATACATTGCAACTACTTTACAAAATACAGTCATATGTATGTAACTATTTAAGTAAACATAAACAAATCATACTAAGTATAAAACAAAAATATTTGCTGTTTACTTATAAAATCTTTTTCCACCCATTCCAATATGCAGAAACTGCCGTCCACAATAAAATTTCATGCTCCGAGTTCAGGGAAGCTTAATTTGGAGATAGAACACAAGAATGGCTATGGAGACATGCAAGCTGACTACCACATCGACTCTGAAGACTGCATCAACATAACTACTGGTTGGAAAGATTTTGTCTCCCAGAATGGCTTTGAGGCCAGAGAAGTGGCCATGGTCTTTTTCTACAAAGAAGAAGACTCCATCAAGTTTACAATATTTGCACTCTAGGATGTCTAATATGAAGCAACCAATATTTCTAATGCTTTGCTTATGCTGTATGCTTTTAAAATTATGTCCATCAGACAATTTGAACGATGCCTATTTAAAGTATGCAACCTCAACTACGTCATTTTATCATCCTTTTTAGACAAAGTTCCTGTTGGCAGTAATGTAGTTCTCTCGAATGCATAGTGTGGTACTAATAATAACAAAAGGCAGCCCTCTGAACAGTAACAAGGAAATACAAAATGGTCGAAACTTTGCAGTTAACATATGATGTTCGAAAACAATTCTAATAGTATGCAGTTCAAAAAAATTCTTATAATAACTATTCAGCTAACACAAGCGTATCATGGACCATCCATTCTAATAGCAGAATAGAACATTAGCAACACTGCTAATGCAGTACAGAAATGCATATTATGCACTCATCTAGAACACAGAATATAGTTTAAGAAAAGGAGAAATCTCATAAGCAGCCATAACCACTGTAATGCAGCTACAACGAAGTACACTACCAAAGAAAATGCAGTGCACTACAATGTATGCCATGACTACAACAAATAAAATGAAAGCAGTAAAGCTACAGACATGTGATAGACTGATAGAGGTGCCAATTTCACTCGCACTCCCATAACTCGCCTAAAAATTGTACAGCCACTAAACTATCGAAAAATACCCCCGCAAAAATTTACATGGAAGACACGGCAACAGAACGAACAACATCAGCTTTAATTTCAAAAATGCGATTCAAAAAATGACAATTATACCCGCAATACAATGAATTCAAACCTATAGCAACAGTAATTACAATATTCAAACACGCATGGATGGGCAAAATAAAAAAAATTGACAAGAACACAGGAGCGGATGAAGCTCACCCGCCCGCACAATCAAAATAACAAGAATTGAAAACTAACTCCTAAAAATTAACAAATTATAGAGTGAACGGACCGATTAAAATGAACGTAACCAAAGAATTCCTACTCAAAAATAACATCCGAGCACAAAAAAATCGCCTCTGACGTGAACACGAACAAACAGAGAAAGCTCGTCCGCCAAATCCCTCGATTTGCAAGCACTCTAGTATATTTTCCTGTAAATTAGAAAGAATAAAGCTAAAATGAGATGCAGACACAAACTAAATCATCCCGCGACACCCGATTCCACATAGAAAACGCGGGCGGAACACCGGAAAATGAAGCATTTCTCCCGTGAAGCATTGCATTGCCCAACGTAAAGGAGATGCAGTGCGCTTCTGTTGAGCGTGCAGTGCCGAAGTGGTGTGCAGAATAGTTATTCTGCTAATATTAGCAGAATAGACCGTCTGTATATATATATATATATATATATATATATATATATATATATATATATATATATATATATATATATATATATATATCCAATTGGACGTAAGTTAGCATGAACTATTATTGTTGACATCATCCAAAGTTGGATACGTTGGGAGGCAACACTATAAGCCCCTATTTTTCTCAGTGTCCGATTAAAACTCCATAACCATTAGTATCGCGTGAGTGTTAGCAATTGTAGAAGACTATATGATAGTTGAGTACGTGGAGTTTGCTAAATTAAAGCTCTGACATAGACCCTTCCTGAAAATAAGATGAATTGCAATTGTTTGATGACTAAGAATGAAGTTTGCTAGTTTTCAAGAAAGTTTATGATCTATGCTTTAACATGTGAATTGCTTGTTACTTGTTCGTGAGAAGTTTTATGAGATGAACTACTGTTATGACATATAATCATGCTAGAAAAGGTGACTGAAATTATCATTGATCAAACTTGTGCACCTTCTAGCATTCACACTTCATAAATTCTTTCTTTTATCATTTACCTACTCGAGGACGAGCAGGAATTAAGCTTGGGGATGCTGATACTTCTCCAATGTATCTATAATTTAGGAAGCATTCATGCTATTTTATTATCTGTTTTAAATGATTACGGGCTTTATTATACACTTTTATATTACTTTTGGGACTAACCTATTAACTGGAGGCCCAGCCCATATTGCTGTTTTATTGCATGTTTCAGTATTTTGAAGAAAAGGAATATCAAACGGAGTCCAAACAGAATGAAACCTTCGGCAGCGTGATTTTTGGAACGAACGTGATCCGAGAGACTTGGAGTACAAGCCAGGGAAGCTTCGAGGAGGCCAGGAGATAGGAGGGCGCGCCCACCCCCTGGGCGCGCCCCCTGTCTCGTGGGCCCCTCAAGGCTCCCCCAAATGACTTCTTTCGCCTATATATTCCCATATACCCTAAAACCATCGAATATGAAGATAGATCGGGAGTTCCGCCGCCGCAAGCCTCTACAGCCACCAAAAACCTCTCGGGATCCCGTTCCGGCACCCTGTCGGAGGGGGGATCCCTCACCGGTGGCCATCTTCATCATCCTAGCGCTCTCCATGACGAGAGGGAGTAGTTCACCCTCGGGGCTGAGGGTATGTACCAGTAGCTATGTGTTTGATCTCTCTCTCTCTCTCTCTCTATCTATCTCTGTCTCTCTCTCTCTCTCTCTCCTGTTCTCTCTATGGCATGATCTTGATGTATGGTGAGCTTTGTTATTATAGTTGGATCTTATGATGTTTCTCCCCCTCTACTCTCTTGTGATGAATTGAGTTTTCCCTTTGAAGTTATCTTGTCGGATTGAGTCTTTAAGGATTTGAGAACACTTGATGTATGTCTTGCCGTGCTTATCTGTGGTGACAATCGGATATCATGTGATCCACTTGATGTATGTTTTGGTGATCAACTTGCGGGTTCTGCCCATGAACCTATGCATAGGGGTTGGCACATGTTTTCGTCTTGAATCTCCGGTAGAAACTTTGGGGCACTCTTTGAAGTACTTTGTGTTGGTTGAATAGATGAATCTGAGATTGTGTGATGCATATCGTATAATCATGCCCACGGATACTTGAGGTGACAATGGAGTATCTAGGTGACATTAGGGTTTTGGTTGAGTTGCGTCTTAAGGTGTTATTCTAGTATGAACTCTATGATAGATTGAATGGAAAGAATAGCTTCATGTTATTTTACTACAGACTCCTGAATAGATAGAACGGAAAGGATAACTTTGAGGTGGATTCGTACCCTACCATAATCTCTTCGTTTGTTCTCCGCTATTAGTGGCTTTGGAGTGACTCTTTGTTGCATGTTGAGGGATTGTTATATGATCTATCTATGTTATTATTGTTGAGAGAACTTGCACTAGTGAAAGTATGAACCCTATGCCTTGTTTCCTACCATTGCAATACCGTTTACGCTCACTTTTATCATTAGTTACCTTGCTATTTTTATATTTTTCAGATTACAAAAACCTTTATCTACTATCCATATTGCACTTGTATCACTATCTCTTCGCCGAACTAGTGCACCTATACAACTTACCATTGTATTGGGTGTGTTGGGGACACAAGAGACTATTTGTTATTTGGTTGCAGGGTTGTTTGAGAGAGACCATCTTCATCCTACGCCTCCCACGGATTGATAAACCTTAGGTCATCCACTTGAGGGAAATTTGCTACTGTCCTACAAACCTCTGCACTTGGAGGCCCAACAACGTCTACAAGAAGAAGGTTGTGTAGTAGACATCAATGCCCTAGAGGCAATAATAAATTCGTTATTATTATATTTCCTTAATCATGATAAAGGCTTACTATTCATGCTAGTATTTTTATTGACCAAAACTTAAATACATGTGTGGATACATAAACAAATACTGTGTCCCTAGTAACCCACTACTAGACTAGCTCGTTGATCAAAAGATGGTTAAGGTTTCCTAACCATAGACATGTGTTGTCACTTGATAACGGGATCACATCATTAGGAGAATGATGTGATGGACAAGACCCATCAGTTAGCATAGCATATGATCATTCTGTTTATTGCTACTATTTTTTAAATGTCAAATACATATTCCTTCGACCATGAGATCATGCAACTCTCGGATACCGGAGGAATACCTTGTGTGCTACCAAATGTCACAGCATAACTGGGTGATCATAAAGGTGTTCTACAGGTATCTCTGAAGGTGTATGTTGAGTTGGCATGAATCGATATTGGGATTTGTCACTCGGTATGACGGAGAGGTATCTCTGGGCCCTCAATGATGTATTACGGAATGAGTAAAGAGACTTGCCAGTAACGAGATTCAACTAGGTATGAAGATACCGACGATCGAATCTAGGGCAAGTAACGTACCGACAGACAAAGGGAACTACGTATGTTGTCATAAAGGTTCGACCGATAAAGATGTCTGTAGAATATGTAGGAACCAATATGGGCATCTAGGTCCCGCTATTGGTTACATCATTATCTAACCGTAGGGTCCGCACGCTTAACGTTCGTTGACGATATAGTATTATATGAGTTATGTATGTTGGTGACCGAATGTTGTTCGGAGTCCCGAATGAGATCACAGACTTGACGAGGAGCTCCGGAATGGTCTGGAGGTAAAGATTGATATATAGGATAAAGGTATTTGGGTAAGAGTTTCGGAATGCACCGAATATTTGTCGGATCACCGGAAGGAGTTGCGGGAAGGCCACGAGAGTTATTGGGCCTAAACGGGACAAGGGGAGAAAGAACACCAGCCCACAAGGGGGCTGGCATGCCCTCGTCCTGCCCGCCGGCCCTAGGGGAAGGTAAGAGGGGGGCTAGCCCCTCCTTCTTTTCTCCTCGCTCAAGGAAAGGAAGGGGGGCTTTCTACTTTGAGCTTTCGTTGGTTTTCCCTTGAATAGAAAAGGGTGATGCAGCAAAGCAAAGATAAGTACTTCCTTCAGTTTGAGAACCAATGCATCAATCCAGTAGGAGGTACACGCAAGTCTCCAATCTATGCACCTGCACAAACAATCAAACACTTACACCCAACGTGATAAAGGGGTTGTCAACCCCTTCACGGTCACTTGCAAGGATGAGATTCGATAGAGATAGATATAAAATATTACTAAAACGTAAAACAAAATAAAAGTAAATAAATTGCAGCAATGTATTTTTGTTTTTTTGATTTTATAGATCTGAAAATATATGATGGAAAATAGACCTAGGGGCCATAAGTTTCACTAGAGGCTTCTCCCTTGAAAGAAAACATATGGTGGGTGAGCAAATTACTGTCGAGCAATTGATAGAAAAGTGCAAAGTTATGACGATATCCAAGGAAATATTATGTATATAGGCATCGTCACGTCCGTGTCAACAATAACCCCCCTTCAGCAACACATCAATGCATTGTCGTATGTTCATATATGCGTTGCTAAGGTCTACACCAACAGATTAATATGCGTTGTCGTTGGTGGAGTTGGAAGGATCTACAACAACATATATGCATGCGTTGGTAAACGGCATGTAGATGCGTTGTTATGTAGCAACATATCGACCTAGAGCCCAACAACGCTTCATATGCGTTGGTGCAACCCTAGATCATTGCAACAACTAGAAGCTTCGGTAAATAGCTGGAATAATTAATTATTTTTTATATATTGCCATCCATAATTATTAGTTAATGCTGACAGGGCCTAGGAGATGCAATATAATAAATAAAAAGATCACATATATTAAATCAAGCATTTTGTATTACAAAGAACATGGTCCAAAGATTACAAGAGATGAAACTATCTAGTAATAGCCCAATTCTTGACCTTGCAATCTACTATAATGTTTGAAACATTGATGCTAAGAATGACATTCTAATTATCTTTTAGTGGCTCCATTCTTAACTTTGCATTAAACATCTGAGCCATGCATCATCAATTTATCTTGGTCATCTACAAAAAAATGAGATTAGTTAGTTACAGTACAGAAATCAAGTTAATAGAGAAGTAACATGTAAAGGAGTACCATACAAATGTTATTTACCAATAGTAAGATTTATATACAGATCTGGTTAATAATCTGAATATAAGAACGTCTTCAAAATGAAATTTGCTAAACAACATTATAGATTATGTAGCCTATATCGAGTACAATTTGTTTTGGATCTTACATCAGCTCGAAACTAATATGAACTATCACTATATATTTTTAGTTTCCAGTCTATTAAAAAGGACCAAAATGCAAAAAAGCAAACTGCAGATATTTGCAATGTTAGTACAATCGCCCGGCAAAGAAATAACAATAATACACACATGCGAAAAGGTCATCACCATGCTATGAAGTACAAGCACAGAGACTTTGAGTCTTCTTCCTTACTTTGTAAACTGAGGATATTCTGTTTCAATTAATTGCAATGCACATGTACTGAATATCTATGGCTCCTTTAGATAAGAAACTGCATGTCAAAACACAGGTTCACGCTTACTTTGTTAACGAAGGACATTTTACTACTGATGCTTGGGATGATTCATTAGTAATGCTTGCTATGGTGTACCCAGTGTCAACAACTTGAAAATCTTCAAATAATCTACATCACGCAAGACTTCATAATTACCTAGGAACTACAAAGGCACACATTATAATATCCCGATCCATGAAAAAACTCAGAGCCTGCAGAATCAGCGACACGAAAAAAGCATCATCAGATTTGCTACAGTTGGAATTATCAACTCATTCGTAAAAACAAGACATGCATAATGAACTAAGAAATAGAAAGGGGAAAGAGCGCTATAAACTTTCTAATCCACTTCTTCTCGTCATACTATCTAATGCACTTCTGCTCGTCACCACACCTACCCTTAGCCCCTGACTCGACCTGGAAGGAATCCATGATCTAATTAATATAGACAAGCATGTTCTAACCAGTATACAAGAGAGAACGTCAGAGAATAATTTACCAGCTGGGAAATATATATGAACCTGCCAGACTGAGCCTACCATAGGAACTCTGGTTTCCGTATGATCTTGCACCGCCACACTAAACAGAGATAAAGACTCGAACCAAAAGCAAAGATTCAGTGGAAATCAGTTAGATCCACCGACCTGACAGCAACAAAATTAACACCTAATGCTTAACAAGAAATAGCTATTGAGAAAAAAGGATACAATATTCTACCTGAATCAACACATACAGACAAGTGATGAATCAAACATTCTTTCTGAACAAGGGGATGCAAACATTCTTCCGGAATTAACTAGATGGAGATTGTACTATATTCCTAGAAGAATTGCAGTAAAATGATAGAGAGATGGCGTATACAAAAATTTTGGTTTTTCTTCTTTTACATATACTAGCAATGCCAGAAAAATAGCCCTCCAACCACCCGTTTTAGTCCCTAAATGTAACATCCCAGATTTCTTCCTTGTTCCAACCATACTATTCGGATATTCGGGTTCTTAGAGTATTCGATTCGGATCAGGATCTACAGGAGGAGCTCGGCTCAAAATTAGTTTAGAACTAAATCTGGTACTACGCGCATGAGATTACACTTGAGCATGAAGTCTGGTTTGAACTTGTGTGGCCAGATTTACTTTGGAAGCTAGGCCGCTACTAGGCGCACAGGATTATACTTGAGCACCAAGTCTTGTTTGTACTTGTGTGGCGGACTGGCTAAACCAATCATGAAAAATAAACATAACTCCTATTCTAGTTCTAGTACTTGTGAGGAAGGATTGATTATGATTGTTTTTCTAGTACGTAGCTGCACTGGTTGTAGAATACAACTAGTTTTTGCTGTTGGTCTGCACTATGGATAGGAGTGTATGGTGCAGTACAACTTTTATTGTTGAATTTGTATTTCTACTAATAGCAAGGAAGAAGCTTGGTTGGAATATGACTATTGTAAAATAAATTCATATGTACCCAGCCACTAACTATTACCGACATTAGTAACTCTCTTTGTTGGCAGCAAAACATATATGTTACTTGCATGTTCCGGACATAAGAAAATGGTTGTCGCTCACAGAGACATGTACATGCATCATTTGGAAGATCAGTTGTCATGCTCAGGTCTTCGTATACAATTTTTTTACATGGTCTTTGTATATAGTTACATACCATATGTACAAGCATTAGCCCTTCAAGTACATGCCCACCAGAAAAGGTTGCTGAACTTGTATTTCTACATTGTTTTTGTCTCGAACTTAACTAGTTAGTTTGTGGCTTATAGAGTACTGTACTATTATGTATAGTGTCAAACAACTTTCGTGTTCCAAGTTCAGGTGGGGACATCATGACACACTCTCTTAACTAAAATGGAACCCCAAACAGCTCAAGGTTGAATGTAAGTGCAGAACCATCATGTAGTAACAAGTCAGAATTGGTTACCCCTGCTCTAGCTTGGAGATTGAGGGGTGGAGGATCAATGTCCTTCTGGTTGATCACCACGAAATTATTGTCACTTCCTGATTAAAACCTGAATTCCATAGAAACATGTGAGCACAATACTTGCCAAGAGAGAGAGCATGGGTGCACACTAAGCAAAATACCATATTTCTCAATACAGTGATCTTCTTGACACATTCATCAACTTGTTAACTCTCTGTAGAAACCATATTTTCTCTTCGTTCAATGTTTAAGCAGAAGATCCTGCATTTATTTCACTTAGAAACTTAAGTACTTCAGTTATGCGACTAAAATAGGAAATCTTAGTAGGTTTGAAATTAGCATGTGCTGCTGCGTGGGCAGGGGCAAGTCTCAGTGAGGATGTGATCCATGGATGTTGTAGTTTGTAAGATGCCGCCAGCAAGGAAAAACAAGGATGGGTGGAGTCAGCAGTCAATATTACCATGTAGTGATACTAATACAGAACTATAGATGCACGAGAGACAGAATAAGACCTGCTGTAGTTGAGGTGGACGGGTGCGTCGTGCTTGCGTGGTCCCTAGCTGTGCGTAAGAACAACGGCGACATCTTCATCTGCAGCCGAGTAGAGGAACGGCCGCGGCGACGCCTTCCCGAACGCGACGAGGATGGGCGGCGACGCCGTGTGTGTCCACAACACGCGGGGAAAGTGGCGAGGGAGGAGGGCTTGGCGGAGGTTCCTCAAAGAACCGAGGGCGAGCGGACGGCGGCCGTGGTGGGAACCCTTGCTCGCTGCCTGTTGTGTCTCGAATTTTTTTTGGCCTTTGGTGTGTCTCGCTTAGGATAAAGGCAGAAGAGGGAAACACTTCGTGCGCAAGAGGTTAGCGTCAAAAGAGAAGGAGGTGGGTTTGGAGTGGTTAGTGCTAAGTGGGGATGGTGGGATGTTCAGCCAAACAACACATTGTATTATTTGGTTGCTGGACATACGTTGCTAAAAGGTTTTTTTGTTGTAGTGAGTAGACTAACTCCTGTCTGCATCTACTACTATTACTTCACGCATCGACCGCTATCCAGCATACATCTAGAGTATTAAGTTCATAAGAACAGAGTAACACCTTAAGTAAGATGACATGATGTAGAGGGATAAACACAAATAATATGATGAAACCTCCATCTATTTATCCTTGATGGCAACAATATAATACGTGCCTCGCTACCTCTACTTTGTCATTGGGTGAGGACACCACAAGATTGAACCCAAAACTAAGCACATATCCCATTGCAAGAAGAACCAATCTAGTTGGCCAAACCAAACCAATAATTCGAAGAGAAATATAAAGATATCAAATCATGCATATAAGAATTCAGAAAAGACTCAAATAATATTCATAAGTAATCTGATCATAAATCCATAATTCATCGGATTTGGACAAACACACCGCAAAAGAATATTACATCAGATAGACCTCCAAGAACATTGAGGAGAACATTGTTTTGAAGATCGAAGAGAGAGAAAAGAAGCCATCTAACTACTAGCTATGGACCCGTAGGTCTGTAGTAACCTATCCACGCTTCATCGGAAGGGCATCAAGGTTAATGTAGAGGCCCTCCATGATCGAATCCCCTGCGGCAGGGTGCCGGAAAGGTCCCAAGATGGGATCTCACGGGAACAGAGGCTTGTGGCTGCGGAAAAGTATTTTGGTAGACGCTTCTGTTGGATTGGGAATAATTTAGGATTTATAGAGCTGAGATGGAGGTCAGTGGACTCTCGAAGGGCCCACAAGCCAGGGGACGCCCCCCTAGGGCGCGCCTTGAGGGCTTGTGGTTCCCTCGGGACTCTTCTGGCCCTCTCCCCAAGTCTTCTGGGCCAAGAAAAATCATCGTGAAAGTTTCATTCCGTTTGGACTCCGTTTGATATTCATTTTTTGAAAAAAAAACTCAAAAAGAACGAAAAAAATAGAATCTAGCACCGGGCATAATATTGACACATAAACAATAATACTTCAAGCATACTAATAAAGGAATCAGGTCTTCTCAAAATAACATGGCCAAAGAAAGTTATCCCTACAAAATCATATAGTCTGGCTATGCTTCGTCTTCATCACACAAAGTATTAAATCATGCACAACCCACTACAAAAAAAATACACTTCCGTGATGATACGTGTTTGTCACAGTAGGTCCATTTTGTGTCATGCATGTACATCCATGAAGATTTTATGACAGGATCAAGATAGTCGTACCTGTGCTGTCGTAGAAGTGTTCCATAATATTACCAAAATTATCATCACGGAAGTGTCCACTTCCATGACGATAAATCGCGCGTTACAGAAGTGCTTTCGTCAAGGGTGACCGACACATGGCATCCACCATAACGGAATGCTGTTAAGCTACCGGGTCTGGTTTTGGATGCGATAACCCTTAACAGTCCGAACCAATGGGGATTTTCCACGTGTAAAATCATCATTGGCTGGAGGAAACACGTGTCAGCTCTGCGTTGGCACATGTGTCACTCATCCAATGGGCGAGATGCGCCTATGATATGTTGACACGTCGACTGGCCCAAAAGTGGCCCATAAAGTTTAAATGGGCCGGCCCAACTAAAGGCCCACAAGATTTTGTGGACCATAATGGGCCGGCCCAGCTAAAGGCCAACAAGATTTTGCAGACCATAATGGGCTGGCCCAGCTAAACGTCCGCGAGATTTTGCGGGCCATAATGGGCCGGTCCAGCTAAAGGCCCGCGAGATTTTGCGGACCATAATGGGCCGGCCCAGCTAAAGGCCCATAGGATTTTGCAGACCATAATGGGCCGGCCCAGCTAAAGGCCCATGAGATTTCGCCGACCATAATGGGCCGGCCCATCTGAAGGCCCACAAGATTTTGAGGACCCTAGTAGGCCGGCCCATTAACTGGCTGCCATGTTTTGGGCCAAATGTTGGCCCATATTTGATCCGGCCCATTAATGGCCTGCCACGTTTCGGGCCTAATAATGGCCCATATGAGATCCGGCCCGTTAAAAGCCTACCACGTTCTGGGCCAAATTACGGCCCAGAACAGGTCCGGCCCTTTAAGAGGCTTTGGGATAAATTATGGCCCATATCAGATTCGGCCCGTCAATTGGACGCTATGCTTTTGGGCCCACTTGCTAAAGGCCCATTTAGTAATTCAGCCTGATATTAGTTTCGGCCTGTTAAAGGCCCGTTTAACATTTCGGCCCTATATATATTTCGGCCTATTAAAAGATTGTCATATAGTTGGGCCTAACTACGGCCCCGTTTGCATCTGGCCTGCTCACAGTCGATAATCTGATTGGGCCAAACAAGGACCGAGACAATTTTGGCCTGTTATAAGCCTGTGATTTGATTGGCACAATCATGGGCCGGGGTCTATTTCGGCCTACTTCTGGCCCGTGAGCTGTTCGGCACGTTTCAGGCCCAACCAACTTTTCAGCCTCCTAAAAGCCCATTGAGTTTTCTTGGGAAAATAGGGCCAGCGGTTTACTTGGCCTATTAAAGGCCCGAATCTACTAGTGGGCTAGTTTACATTTAGGCATGTTAACGGACCAAGATGACAGGGCCCATGATGCGGATCATACATAGTGATTTGCATGACGGCCCGATTATGTACCGTAATTTTACGGTTTGGCCGGTTTACTGTGAAGACAGGATATATATACAGTAAAGTAACTGCAACATCATGAATAAGAAAAAACCTAGACTATACAATAAAGAAATTACGGTATATTACATCCACTAGGCATCAAAGTTCGCCACTATGATAATAAAGCACAAGCAGATAGCAGATTACATACACTGGGCATCAAAGATCGCCAGCAGTGCAATTAAACACGCCGAAAAAATAATATACAAAACCGACAATACTTCAATAGAGTTCAAGAAAGGTTAGCCCTGCTCGGGAGCTGCAGTGCAAGCAGCTGAGCAAGCTGATGATACTGCGCTTGTTTGGCACCTATATCCTCCTCACTCTGAAAGATAAACAAGCAGACAGATGACAGGTTTTGCACATATAAGTATCAGTGCTGACAGTTCATCACATTTCTTACTCACGAATAAAGTGACACAATTTAAAATAGCATTAACACAATATGGTATTGTTCAGGTCAAGACATGGGAGGAAATGACATTGTGAAGGAGTTGGCAGCTTCACGACACCACTGGATTACAGATCAAGAACTCATATGTATCAATGGTTAGTGTGCTATCAATTTATCACATTTCAGATTGGCAAAATAAGATCACTTGCTCTGTATAGTTTAATTTACATGGTATGAAGAAGGAACTTGGTTGTACAACTGAAAACTTAAATTGTGAAGGACAAACTTTTGTTTATGAACTACGTAATAAACTTTAAACATGCAATTTGATGCAAACACCAAAAATAAACAGCTGTTGCAGTCATGCCTAACCAAATATACACAACAAAGTTTGAAGGCTTGAGAAGGACAAACTTACATTATTGGTGAAGGCAAGCTCTATAAAGCCCTTGTCCATGCTGATGGAGGGACAATTCAAGAAGTTTACCACAGAATATTCTTCATAAGCATTGCCTTTGTTCTACATTTTGTTAAGAGTAAATATAGATGTGATAATATAAGAAAAAATGGAGAACATTTAAGATAATATGAAGAGTAATGCTACATAACCAAGTAGCTATAAAAATGTAAGTACAATGATACATGCAAAAGGTACAACCAAGAGCAAGCAGAGCTAAAGTTCTTCAGTGCCATTGGTGTTATCAACCTTATGGTAAGAGTAAATATAGATCTTATGTGTAGAAAATGGAGGGCAAAGGAAAATAAGCTGCAGATTGATGGTACATGAACAACTACCTGTCAATATATGTACACTGATAAAGGACAACAGGTACTTACAAGAACAATGCAGAGCTAAAAAATTTCATTTTCATTGGATATACTCTACACTAATGTAACCATTCATACAGATCAGATAATTTGGAGCGAACAATTGATAAGCAAGCTATCATGCATACTGCTGTCACATAATGAACCAGGTATGTATGCAAGTACAGTGATACATGACAACACGTACTAACAAGAGCAAAGTAGCGGGCAGCATATTTGCGATATCCTATCGTTCTTTTCAAACTGGAATTCTTTTTCGAGCAGATTTCCTGCAAAAAAGATCCATAAGGCACCTTGATGGGTGAACATGATAGGTCATCTGCCTTTGACTACTTGAGGTTAGAATAATCATTAGGATCATATTCTGAACACGAATGTACATGTGGGGAGCATATGAGTTTCATTGCATCCAGAATGGCACTCAATGCCTTGGTGCCAATTTTGTAAGTCATTGCAGTGTTCCACAATACTCTTCTGATGCGCGGATTCTGATATTCACTATAATTACGTATAATATCTGAGAACCATGAAAACATAAATAGTTGTGAGATTATCTTTGTAATGCAGAGGATATTCTAATATAGGGACGCCCTTCTAAACACTTGTGTGCTATCACTGGATTCTAATGAGAGAGCTCATGTGTGCTGTAATATGGTGCGTGCATTTATATAATCTGGCACAAGTACACAAAAAAATAGGCTCCAGAAGTAAGGATAGTTGGCAGATGGTAGGTTCATAATATACTGTATAGAGAGTTTATTGCCAAACCATGATAACAAGAGCACACAACAACTAGGCAGATCATAGTGTACATAAAAGGGGTACACCATAACCACGATATATAAATCGGGAAAGTGGAACTGGCTTGAAAATACGGTGTTGTATTGCCGCTAGTAATTGAAAGCCTATCGGTCACGTACAAGCCGGCTCTATCAGTTGTTGACTGTAGATGTCCCTGCTCCCCTTCCTGACAAGGAATATACTGTACGTACTAAATATAGAATAACAAAATAGGAACATGTTAAAGAACAGAAGAGGAAGCATATTCTTGAGGTTCCGCTTCATTGCATACAATGTTGGTTGCCCACTCATGATGAATCACAGTGCCCAAATAAATGCAATTCCATGCTGTCTCTCTATATGTGGCAATTTTGAACAAGAGTCATTAGAATCATATTCTGAACAAGAGTCAACAGGTGGGGAGCATATGAGTTTCATTGCATCTAGAATGGCATTCAATGCCTTGGTGCCAATTTTGTAAGTCATTGCAGTGTTTAGCTTCAAGAGTGGACTGCTGCTAGTGCGACACAAAGCAGCTACACAGATCAAAGTGTAGATATAACGGGAAAATCTTAAGCATCAGAGTAAAATCAGCAAAGTGGAACTTGCTAGAATATATGTGCTAGTATTGCCGGTACGGCTAGAAAGGCTTCGGATACCAGCTCTCTTCAACTGAAGGTGCAGTACTGTTAATATCAGTGTAACTCTCAAAGGCGACACAGCTCCCCGCATTTCCTTGCTATTCTTATAGGATTCAAGTGGGCATGCCACTACCAATCCTATTCCCATGTTTACAAAATCCTACGAATCAAAGAGGCCCAAAGAGTTCAAAGTGTCCATCACAACCGACCGTATAGATCTCTACACTGCAAATGTCCCTGCTCATCTTCACTACAAGGAACATATTGTACTACTATCATACTCCCTCTGTTCCAAAATATAAGTCTTGGTAGAGATTTCCACTATGGATCAAATACAGATGTATCCAGATACATTTTAGAGTGTAGATTCACTCATTTTGCTCCATATGTTGTCCATGGTGGAATCTATACAGAGGCTTGTATTTAGGAACAGAGAGAGTACTTATTAAAGAAGAAAAGAACAGGAACATGCTAAAGAAGAGAAAGCAGATTTTGGATAATAAAATGTTTGTTGCGCAGTGCCCACACATGATGAACCAGAGCACATTAAGAAAACAACTCCATGTTGTCTCTCTATATGTGGTGCACATGCTTTTCGAAAGTAAAGTAGGAACATTAGCTGACCAATTAAATGTTACCTGTTTTAGTAATATCAACATCATATCAGATTTGTACTTGAGCAACAAGTTTGGAATTATGAGTGGCACGTTGTTTAGCTTGATGGATTCAGGAGCAGTGCTAAGCAGGTACGATGATGGTACTAAATATAAAGGCATGTCTGCATGCAAGTCGCGTGACTTTTGTCATTTGGGTCAGTCGACCATTTCAGGCACTTGGATGAAGATCCTATGTCTCCTAACCCTTCTTCTTCCTCGTCTCTGATTCTTCCCATATAGAACACCGCACGGGCCGCCAGACGGACCATCGCCCCCCACCGCCACCCCCACCCCCGCCCCCACCCGTATCGAGTTTTCTTCGTTCGGCGAGGCCCCACCACCGCCCCCACAACCACCGTCCCCACCCGAGCCCCTTCGTTCACACCGGCGAACTCCGGCGAGCTCTGAAAAATTGACTGACCCAATTTTGAAATTTAGTCTACTGTGATTTAATTAGTGTGGAATATAAAAGGGGAAAACCATAAGCATTGGGAGTATAGTGTTGAGCATGCCATGGCGGATCTGAAGGTGCAAACCGGATAAAGGCAACTTCGCAACCAATATTTTCTTTCAACTAGCAAGTAAGTGATGGACAAGAAATCAGAGTAAAGCAGTGGCGATCTATTTTCTTGCTGCGATAAATAAGTTGAGCAGATACGAAAGAGTATCGCCTCTGGTGCGGCGCTGTGTATGCATCTGCTGAGAATTTGATGGTGCTGCGGTAGCGATGGCTGTCGCCGATGTGGAAGCAGATCTAGGAGGGTAGACGTTGGCGGCAGGGCGCGGTGGACGAGACGGTCATAGGAGCGGCGTCGCCAAGGTGGACGATGATGGGGATGAAGCGAGAGGACGGGATGCAAGGATCCTGCTCCGAAGCCGTGGATGAGAGAGGTCGATCTCTTGTAATGGACAGAGGCATCGGGGTATCAGCTCCGGCAGGTGGAGGAGGACGGCGATGGATGGGGTGGCGGATGGAGGAGGCTGGGGTGGAGAGGGTGTTTTGGCGCCCACGGAGTACGATGGGGAAAGGGAGGTAGAGAGGAAGGGGGGAACCATGTCTTGAGGGCGCACTTGTCTCAAATGCGAGGAAATTTACAAACTTAGCCCCCGTTTCAAATTTCCTACATCACAGCAACATTATTCAATTGGGGATAGGATGGTAATCTCGCATACACCGAATATTTGCCGACGAGAATTTGTGTTTGGCGCCTGTCGTGGTTCTAAGTCTGACAGTAGTGTAGGGGGGGGTACTAATGGAGAGGCAAGATCCTAGCTACGGAGTAGTTGTATACACAAGAGATTTACGAGTTCAGGCCCTTCTCGGAGGAAGTAACAGCCCTACATCTCGGAGCCCGGAGGCGGTCGACTGGATTATATGCATATGAGTTAAAGGGGTGCGAACCCTTTACACTGAGGAGGGGGTGGCTTATATAGAGTCTGCCAGACCCCTCCGGCCCTCAGTTATGCAGGGTTTAAGATACATTAAGGTTGGGCGTTACTGGTAACGCTATACATGAAGTGTTATGATGACCATAAAAGCTACTTAATGACCGACCATTGGCGTGTAGAGTGACTTTAGATCTCCTGGCCGTCGAGTGGTTGGCTTCATGGTCGAGTGGTTGGCTTCATGGTCGAGTGTCTTCGAGTCTGTCGAGTGAAACACTTCTGAGTCGATTGATAGGTGGTTTCTTCTAGAGATGTCCTTGGGTAGGGTAGTTTAGACAGGTCCATGACCCTACCCTAGGTACATAGCTTCATCATTAGCCCCTGAATGGATCGAGGTTTGAGTGGGGAAGGAGTTGAGAACTCTTCCGACCCATTTCTCGTGCTATGAGTATGTCTTGTCTTGGATCAATGAACTTTAGGTGACGGCACCAACTTCTTTTTCAGTCGCCTTGATCCATTCTTTGTATCTATCGAGTGAAGTTTTGACTTGGAGAGCTCCGAGTGACAGAGTGGAGGAGATCTTTCTTCTGACGAGTTGTTCTGCAACCCGCGGATTTTGTGGGATTCGAATTTTGGGAAGCGCGCGGGACGGGGCGAGGCCGCAGTAATCGGACGGGATAAGGCAGGGCCGCCTCGATCTCTGTGCCACCTTTTTCGCCACGTATCGCGCGCGTGACTGTTGCGGGATTTGACACGATCGCCCGGGCCTACATGTCAGTCACTCGGAAGCAACCTTATATAAAGCGCCAGACGGGGGTTTTTGAATAGTGCGTTCTCATTCTCCCCTCTCTTCTCCAGACTTCTCCACCGCGTTCGCTTCCGCCTCCGTGCCGCTGCTCCGCGCATGCCTCGTCGGCGACGATGGTGAAGGAGAAGACGGCAGCCCTGGAGCGGGCGAAGAAAGCGACGGCGAAAGTGAAGGGAAGGGGGACCAGTCGGAGCGGATCGTCATCGAGGACCGGCCTGCCGCCGGGCTGGTTCCAGGGCGACTGGATCCGCTCGACGATTAGTCAAGCGGATCTCGACGACCTGGCCGACGGAGGATTGATCCCCCATGGATCGGTGCGGCTCCCGGGGAGGGAGTCAGAGCCGCAGCCTCAGGAGGGTGAGTGCGTTCTCTTGGCCACCCACGTCGACCATGGGTTTTCTTTGCCGCCTCACCCTTTCTTTAGGGGATTTCTGAATTTCTTTGGGGCGCAACTCCACCACATCACACCCAACACCATCGTGTACCTTGCTGCTTTCGTGTCCTTGTGCGAGAATTTCTTGGGTTGCCGACCTCATTGGGGTCTTTTCAAGCACATCTTCACCTGTCGCTCTCAGACGGTGATGAAGGCCAATCCGAGTGACGAGAGAACTCAAGTGATTCAGATGTGTGGGGGTCTTGGGGTTCAGCTGAGAGGAAAAAGCTCCTTTCCGACCATGATCTTACCCGACTTAGTCCGTGGATGGCCGTCGACCTGGTTCTACTGCAAAGACCAGCCGACGCCAGGGCAGTCGACTGGACTCCCTCCTTTTCCCATGGAGCGAGTGAGGAAGCCTTCCTCTTTGAAGGTGGTCCCGGAAGAGAAGGCGCAGGTGAAGGTGCTGGTCGAGCGTGTCGTGCAGCTCATCCGTGACGGGGTGACTGGCATGGACCTCTTGGAGGTCTTCCTCCGACGATGCATCCAGTCGCTACAAGCTCGAGATCATCCGATGTGGTTGTATTCTGGCACTGAGGACACCACTCGGATCCATCCGGAGGAGATTGACGATGCCACGCTGGAGTGGTGAATGGCGAGCATCACAGGGAACAAAGACAACCCCCGAGGAGCCAGGAGGGTTGTCCCACTCGACTAATCATACGAAGTAGACAAGGTCCGATTCTACATTTCCGACTGTGACTCTGCTTTCTCCATTCTGTCTGCTTAAAATCAGTCGACTGACCTTTGTCTTGTTTGTTGTCTTCTAGGCCACGACTGAGATGTATTCGACGCCTAACGGGGCGCAAGAACAAGCTGAGGAGGGAGAGGCGAGTGGAGGTGAAGGTGAGGAGGAGGAGTGTCAATCTGACGGCGAGGGGGAGAGGTTGAAGACGGCTCCAGCAAGGAGGAGGAGGAAATGGAAGTCGATCCCCCTCGCACGGAAAGGCGATCCAAGCTTGCCCGCGACCCCGTGGGTGAGCGTGGCAAAGTGGTCGCGCCTGTTGTGCAGTCGTCCAAGCGCCCTCGGGCGGCTTCTCCGGCGCCGACTGAGAAAGCGCTGAAGCAGCCGAAGCCGTCAAAGCCGCCGAAGGCCTTGCCCAAGATGAGAATGGCCATTCCCACTATCTCCGGGTAACAGCAGAACTTGTGTTTTCTTGTTTAGCTCAGACGAACTTCTAGTCGACTCATCGACTAACTGACTGATTTCTGAAATCTGCAGTGCTGCTACCTCCAAGACCTCTGCCAAGAACGACGACCAGGAAATGGAAGATGCTGCCACCTCCAACACGGGTACACTCTCTTGCATTTTCACGTTTGGTCGATTGGATTTTTATTTCTGACTCTGGATTTATCTTGCAGCTCCTCATCATGTCATTGATCTCCCTGATGATGATGACGAGGTGCCATTGAGGGCGAGGAAGAATAGAAAGGCGCCGGCTGGCAAGGCCACTCGGACTGCATCAGCGCCTGAGGTACTGGTTCAAGAAGGTGGTGATGCCACTCGGCATTCTGTGACCTTCGCTGTGCCGCTGACGAGTGCCCGGCCTTCATCGTCGACTGCTGATCTGCCCTCCCTTTTCGCCACACACCATGTCCCAGAGGACCAAGCTGGTGCTGCTAAGGAGGCTATACACCAGGCAGGGATTATGATGGAGCAGGTGAAGGCGATCCGGGAAGCCAGCCAAGCGGCTTATGATGCGAGCTCAGCCCTTCAGAGCAATGTCTAGGTTAGTTGGTCACCGCCTGTTCTGTTAGGATATGCTATCTGAAGACTTTCTTTCCGAAGATCTTTGTATCTGTACACCCACTGGGTTTGTCGATTGAATTTTTGGATTGGTGGGGGCACGCTGAGTGCACCCACTGGGTGTAGTCCCCGAGACTATGGTGGACTGCTGGCGTCGACTGTAGTCTTCTTATTTGAAATTTCTGCACTCTAACTTCTTCACTCGGTCTGGTCGGACCATGTCGAGTGGAATCTTAGAAACGGTGGGGGCATGCTGAGTGCACCCACTGGGTGTAGTCCCCGAGACTATAGTGGACTGCTGGCAGTCGACTGTAGTCTGAAGAACTCTCTCTCTCTCTCTCTCTCTCTCTCTCTCTTTGTAGATCATGATGAGACCATGGCTGACTGCTGGCAGTTAGCTATGGTTTTGGAACCATAATCTCTTTGTTCCTTTCGGTCGACTGATCGGATCAAGTCGGTAGAACTAGTGGGGGCACGCTGAGTGCACCCACTGGGTGTAGTCCTCGAGACTACTGTTGAATATTTTGATTCGACTGTAGTCTTAGAAATGTTACGGTTTTTCTCTTGGCCACTCGGAAGCAACCTCTCTTTGATGTCTGTCGACTGACTCTTCGCAGAAATCTTGTGAGCTTGTGGCTCGCTATACTGACTTGGAAAAGAAACATATCCAGCTCGACCTTGACTTGAAGCTTGTTCAGGAGAACTTTCAGAAGGCGAAGGATGAGGCAAAAGGTATGATTGGTGAGAACTTGACGACTGTCTTTATCCCTCTGCCCATTCTTGATTCTGATCTCATTGTCATTTTGCAGATAAAATGAAGGAGGCTCCAAAGAAGAAGGACCAGGAACTTGCCACGGCACAGAAGGCGGCTTTCGACAAAACGAAGCTTGCGGAAGAGAAACTGGCTTCAGTCGGTAAGCTTGAAGAGGAGAACGCCAACCTGAAAGCTGCTCTCTACGCGGCCAACAAGGAAGTCAGCCGTCTGAAGAATGACAAGATTGCTCTGAGTGACAAGGCTAGTGAACTGGTGGGGAAGAAGAATGATCTGGAGGCTTATCTGGGAGGGCTCGCCAAGAAGTTGTTCATCATGCTTGAGGGTAATCTCTCCCACCCGACTGACTTGTTATCGTCGACTCATCGTAGATCTGCTGGTTTATCTTTGACTTGTGTTTACAGAATTCTGCCAAAACTTCAAGGAGGAGACCAGCCGAGTGGAGACAGGCTTGGACCCCATCAACTCCCCTATGAAGGACGAAACTGCCATGAACGTGCTTCGACTGGAGTCTCGTATTGCTGGTGTGGTTGACTATCTTGCTCGACTGAAGGTTGCGGCGTCGCGGATCGACACGACACTCTGGCCAAGAGAGACGCTTCAAAATGACCTCGAGTCTCTGATGACTCGACTGAATGAAGTTCCAGGTCGAGTGCAAGAATGGAAGAAGTCTTCTGCCAGGTGTGGTGCTGATGTTGCTCTGTCTCTAGTCCGTGTTCACTGCAAGGATGTGCGAGAGGAAAAGCTGGCGTCCCTCAAGGTGGCCAATACGAAGAAGCATGACTTCCAATCTTTCATGGAGACCTTCATCGCTGCTGCCACTCGTATTGCAGATGGAATCGACCTGGACCAGTTTGTCGCGCCTTCCAGTCCTCCACCCAAGGAGTAAAAACTTCTATGCTTGTTGCCTTAAATTTGCCTCGGAATGCCGAGTGGTTTTGTAACCGATAAACTTTTACAGGCTTGATGCCTGAGCACTTCTGAATCCGTGGGATGCTATCTGAACTTGGCTTTGTCGTTGAATATGTTTGCATTTGCCTTCGAGCGAACATTGTTCGTCACTCGGAATCTATTTTAGTGCTTGTGACGCACTCTTGCAGGTAGGGATGGAGCACAAATTGCAGTTGACTTGCATCTTTGCGGATCGAGATGGAGCGCACATTGTATTTGTGTCGTAGCTCCGAAGGAGAAGGCAACAGTCGACCTATACCTCGTCGTCCCTGCAGAGCGCACATTGTATTTGTGCCGTAGCTCTGAAGGAGAAGGTAGCGGTCGACCTGCACCTCGTCATCCTTGCAGAGCGCTCATTGTATTTGTGTTGTAGCTCTGAAGGAGAAGGTTGCAGTCGACCTGCACCTCGTCGTCCTTGCAGATCGCACATTGTATTTGTGCCGTAGCTCCGAAGGAGAAGGTAGCAGTCGACCTGTACCTCGTCGTCCTTGTAGAGCGCACATTGTATTTGTGCCGTAGCTCCGAAGGAGAAGGTAGCGGTCGACCTTCATCTACTTAGGCGAGTACTGGACTGCAGCTAAGCCCCCGAGTGGGAGGTTTGCTCTCCACTCGGTAGGATTTTAAACACTTAGGCGAGTACTGGACTGCAGCTAAGCCGCCGAGTGGGAGGTTTGCTCTCCACTCGGTAGGATTCTAAACACTTAGGCGAGTACTGGACTGTAGCTAAGCCCCCGAGTGGGAGGTTTGCTCTCCACTCGGTAGGATTTTAAACACTTAGGTGAGTACTGGACTGCAGCTAAGCCCCCGAGTGGGAGGTTTGCTCTCCACTTGGTAGGATTTTAAACACTTAGGCAAGTACTGGACTGCAGCTAAGCCCCCGAGTGGGAGG
>NC_041393.1:218749999-218769274 GCF_002162155.2 Triticum dicoccoides | reverse complement strand
GAGTACTGGACTGCAGCTAAGCCCCCGAGTGGGAGGCAGACTCGCCACTCGGTAGGATTTTTAATTACTTAGGCGAGTACTGGACTGCAGCTAAGCCCCCGAGTGGGAGGCAGACTCGCCACTCGGTAGGATTTTAAACACTTAGGCGAGTACTGGACTACAGCTAAGCCCCCGAGTGGGAGGCAGACTCGCCACTCGGTAGGATTTTAAACACTTAGGCGAGTACTGGACTGCAGCTAAGCCCCCGAGTGGGAGGCAGACTCGCCACTCGGTAGGATTTTCAAGTACTTAGGCGAAATGGATTCGCAGGTAAGCCTCCGAGTGAGAGGCTTGCTCGTCACTCGGTAGGATTTTTTTTACAAACTTAGGCGAAACGGATTCGCAGCTAAGCCACCCACTGGGGGATTTCTCACATAAACAAAAGCAACAACAATCAATGGGAAAATTATAACACTTTTGTCTTTGTTAAACAAACTACAGGAGAACTTTTATTACATCTCATCCGAGTGAGTACTTCAGTGTAAAAGGGGCGGAGCAGGTCCGCATTCCAAGCTCGTGGCTCATCGATCTGGCGGCCGACATTGTAAAGACGGTATGCTCCGTTGTAGAGAACTTTAGTGACGGTGAAGGGGCCTTCCCAAGTAGGGGCAAGTTTGTGTGGCTTCTGTTGGTCCACTCGGAGGACCAAGTCTCCTTCTTGGAAGGCTCGACTCTTCACATTTCTGGCATGGAATTGACGCAGGTCTTGCTGATAGATGGTCGATCGGATAAGGGCCATCTCTCTTTCTTCTTCCAGAAGGTCGACTGCGTCCTGCCGGGCTTGTTCTGCTTCATCTTCAGTGTAGAGCTCAACTCGTGGTGCATTGTGAAGCAGGTCACTCGGAAGAACTGCTTCAGCCCCATAGACCAGAAAGAAGGGAGTTCTCCCAGTCGACCGATTAGGAGTAGTCCTCAATCCCTAAAGAACTGATGGAAGTTCGTCGACCCACGCGCCTGCTGCGTGTTTGAGATCACGCATCAACTGGGGTTTCAGTCCTTTGAGAATTAGGTCGTTTGCTCTTTTTGCTTGTCCATTCGACTGGGGGTGAGCGACTGAAGCGTAGTCGACTCGTGTGCCTTGAGAAGCGCAAAAGGCTTTGAATTGGTCGGAATCGAAGTTTGACCCATTATCAGTGATGATGCTATTCGGAACTCCATATCTGAATATCAACTCTCTGATGAAGCTGATAGCAGTGCCGGCATCAAGATTCTTGATAGGCTTGGCTTCGATCCACTTGGTGAACTTGTCGACTGCCACTAGTACATGGGTGAAGCCGCTCCTGCCAGTTCTCAGTGGTCCAACCATATCTAATCCTGAAACAGCGAAGGGCCAGATGATTGGAATGGTCTTAAAGGCTGAGGCGGGCTTGTGCGACATATTGGAGTAGAACTGACATCCTTCACACTTGTCGACTATCTCTTTCGCCATTTCATTTGCTCTGGGTCAGTAAAAACCCGCTCGGTATGCTTTAGCCACAATAGTCCGAGAGGACGCATGATGGCCACAAGTCCCCGAGTGGATGTATTAAGAATTATCCGACCCTCTTCTGGCGTTATACATTTCTGACTGGCTCCAGTCACGCTTTCTCTGTACAACTGTCCCTTCATCACAGTAAAGGCCTTGGATCGACGGACGATCTGTCGAGTCTCTTCTTCATTCTCTGGGAGCTCTTTCGTTAGGATATACGCGATGTACGGCACTGTCCAGTCGGGAATGATAACCAAAAACTTCCATGATCAGGTCGACCATGGCTGGGACCTCGACTTCAGTTGGATCCGTGGCACTTTTTGGCTGCGGGGCTTCTTCGGTGAAAGGATCCTCTTGAACTGACGGTGCGTGGATATGTTCCAAAAACACACCACTGGGAATGGCTTCTCTCTTAGAACCTATCTTTGCCAAATCATCAGCTGCTTGGTTTTTCAGTCGGGGTATATGATGAAGCTCTAACCCCTCGAATTTCTTCTCCAGCTTTCTTACTGCATTGCAGTAACCAGTCATGGCTGGGCTTCCGACGTCCCACTCCTTCATCACTTGGTTAACCACCAAATCTGAGTCGCCGTAGACCATGAGGCGACGGATGCTGAGTGAAATGGCCATACGCAACCCATACAAAAGTGCTTCGTATTCTGCTTCGTTGTTGGAGGAATCAAAGTGAATCTGGAGTACATATCTGAGCTTATCTCCTTGGGGGGAAACCAACACTACTCCAGCACCGGAACCATTCAGCATCTTAGAGCCATCAAAGAACATGGTCCAGTGCTCCGAGTGAACTTGAGTCGGCAATTGCTGTTCAGTCCACTCGGCGATGAAATCTGCTATTGCTTGGGACTTGATAGCTTTCTTTGCCTCAAATCTGATATCCAGGGGAAGGAGTTCAATCGCCCATTTTGCCACTCGACCAGTTGCATCTCTGTTGTGCAGAATCTCTGACAATGGGGCGTCGCTGACGACTATAACGGTATGGTCAGAGAAGTAATGAGCAACTTTCTTCGTGGTCATATAAATCCCATATACAAGCTTCTCATAATGAGGGTATCTTTGCTTTGATGGGGTCAGAACTTCAGAAATATAATATACTGGGCGCTGAACTTTGAAGGGTTTTCCTTCTTCTTCCCGCTCGACCGTAAGTACTGTACTGACGATTTGTCCTGTGGCTGCAATGTAAAGAAGCAAAGGCTCTTTGGTGATCGGGGCAGGAAGCACTGGCTGGGTGGAAAGCAGGGCTTTTAGCTCTGCAAACGCTGCATCAGCTTCAGGAGTCCACTCGAACTTGTCTGACTTTTTCATCAGTCGGTAAAGAGGCAATGCCTTTTCACCGAGACGAGAGATGAATCGACTTAAAGCGGCCAAGCAACCAGTAAGCTTCTGAACATCGTGCACACGCACAGGTCATTTCATTCGGAGTATAGTGCCCACTTTCTCTGGATTTGCGTCGATTCCTCGTTCGGAAACGAGAAAACCGAGTAATTTTCCGCCAGGAACTCTGAATGTGCACTTTGATGGATTAAGCTTGATATCATACCTCCTGAGGTTGGCAAATGTTTCAGCAAGGTCAGTCAGCAGGTCGGAACCTTTCCGTGACTTGACCACAATATCATCCATGTATGCTTCCACATTCCGACTGATTTGAATGAGCAAACACTTCTGAATCATCCTCATGAATGTGGCTCCGGCATTCTTGAGGCCGAATGGCATGGTGACATAACAGAAGCACCCGAATGGGGTGATGAAAGCTGTTTTGATCTCATCGGGTCCATACAGACGGATCTGATGGTACCCGAAATAGGCGTCTAAGAAAGACAGTCGCTCGCATCCCGTAGTAGAGTCGACTATTTGGTCGATGCGGGGGAGAGGAAAATGATCTTTCGGGCAGGCCCGATTGATATGTTTAAAGTCAATGCACATGCGAAGTGACTTGTCCTTCTTGGGGACCATGACAACATTGGCGAGCCACTCGGAGTGGTAAATTTCTCGGATAAACTCTGCTGCTAAGAGCCGAGCCACCTCCTCGCCAATGGCCTTCCTTTTCTGGACGGCGGACCATCACAGATGTTCTTTGACAGGTTTCTCTTTTGAGTCGACTCGTAGGCGGTGCTCAGCCAGCCCCCTGGGAACACCCGGCATGTCAGAAGGTTTCCATGCGAAGATGTCCCAGTTCTCACGGAGGAACTGGATGAGCGCTTCTTCCTATTTGGGGTCGAGCGTTGTGGAGATATGAGTCGGAGCAGCATTGGGGTCGGTCGGGTGGATGTGAACCGGTTTTGTCTCACCGGACGACTGAAACGCTGATTCCGTAGCGGGCTTCTTAGCTCGCAACAAATCACTCAGGTCTGCATTTTTCTGGTGTTCTATCCATTCTTCTGCTACCATCTGAGCGTCGGCAACCTTTGAGCCTTTCTGAAAGCACTCTTCCACCTTCTTCCGATTGCCAGTTACGGTGATCACACCTTTGGGGCCAGACATCTTTAATTTGAGGTACACGTAACATGGTCGAGCCATAAAACATGCATAAGCTGGCCTGCCCAAAATAGCATGATAGGCACTCTCGAAATCCACAACTTCAAATGTCAACTTTTCTTTTCGGAAATTTTTGGAATCACCAAAGACCACATCTAGAGCAATCTGGCCGAGTGATGCAGCCTTCTTGCCAGGAATGACTCCATAGAAACTCATGTTGCTGGTACTGAGTCTGGACATCGGAATCCCCATCCCTTTCAGTGTCTCTGCGTACAGTATATTCAAACTACTACCACCATCCATCAACACTTTAGTCAGTCGAGTACCTTCGACGACTGGGTCGACCACCAAAGCTTGCCTCCCAGGTGTGGCTATGTGTCTCGGGTGATCAGACTGGTCAAATGTGATGGCGATCTGAGACCATTTCAAATAATTGGGTGTTGCCGGAGCAACCATATTCACTTCTTGGTTGATAACTTTCAGTCGACTTTTTCTTTCAACGTCAGCAAAAATCATCAGGGTGGAATTGACCTGGGGATATCCATCATCACTATCCTCTTTGTCATCAACTTTGTCTGACTCCTTGTCCTTGTCCTTGGGTTATTTCCCCTGGAATTGCTGGATCAAGAGCCGACACTGCCGAGTGGTATGTTTCGGGTAAATGAAGTTACCCTCTTCATCTTTCTTCATGTGGATGTGGCACGACAAATCCATCATGTCATTTCCCTCCTTGTCTTTCACCTTCTTAGGGTTCCAAGGCCCTTTGGGCTTCCCTTTAAACTTTCCTTGAGTCACGGCTAAGGCCTCTCCAGGAGCAGCTGGCTCGGCTTTCCGCTTCTGCTTCCGACTGGAGTTCCCTCCTCCGGTTTCATGGGCGACTGACTTGTGCTTGCCACTCCGGAGCCGATCCTCTTCTTCACCATTGGCATACTTGGTGGCTATCTCCATCATTCGACTCAGAGACATGTCTCTGGTTCGACCAAATTTCAGGTTTAGCTCTATGTACTTAACGCCTTTCTTGAAGGCACACACTTCCTGGTGATCAGATACATTCTCTACTGTGTGGTGCAACGTGATCCATCTCTGGATGTAATCTCTCAAAGTTTCATTCGACTTCTGCACACAAGACTGCAGCTCTGTTAGTCCCGCTGGTCGCTTGCAAGTTCCTTCAAATGTTCTGACAAACACTCGGGAAAGATCTTCCCAAGTGTAAATGCTGCTGGGTGCAAACTGATTCAGCCATGCCCTGGCCGAGCCCTCCAACATAAGAGCCAGATGCTTCATGGCCACCTCATCATTGCCACCGCCGATCTGAACAGCCACTCGGTAGTCCTCAAGCCAAGTATCAGGCTTGGACTCACTAGTGAACTTACTGACTCCAGTCGCCAATCTGAAGTTGGGAGGAATCACCGTGGCCCTGATGGCTCTACTGAAGCACTCTGGTCCTGAGACATGCACTCTGCTGCTGGTGGGTACATCTCTGTCGTGACCCTCTCGGTGAGCTCTGTTCCTGTCGACTAGACCTTGAACGATAATGGATCTCGCATCAAAGCCTGGTTCCCTGGGGTTGACTGGAATCCTTCGCCCAACATTGTGCTGGCGTCTATCATACTGCTGTCGAGGCGCGTACGATCCACCCCTTGGGGGAGGGGTGGGCACTCGACGTCGATCATCGCGATCGATTTTGTGATCATACAACTCAAGGTTCTTGTACTGATCCTACCGGTCTCCACGTCCCTCACGCCTCGGAGGCGATCTGGGGCTATGAGCCGACTGGACTGTGTTTGCTGCTACGGATCTGCTGTGAATCCTATTCCGCGACTGCGATACAGCTGGATTTTGATCTCCTACTACCCGAAGTAAATCTCTGATCAGCATCAAGCCTCTGCCAGCCTCCGACTGGGAAGGCTGAATTGACTTTGCTATTCGGGCCGCAGCTGCTATATTCTGAATCGGAGTTCGATATACCTGCGTTGGGGTGGAAAGAGTTGACGTCGACTGGAATCCGGAATCCGTTGCCGCGCACGTTCATCGAGTGCTCGCTGAAGGTTCTCCAGTCGAGTGCGCTCAGCCAAATTGGCCAAGCGTGCGTCCTCTAAGGCGCGAGCCTTAGGGGTTTCTCCAACGATAGGAGTGTGTAGCGCATCCATGTTCCGGCGGCGAAGATCTTCCCTCTGCAGCGAAGTGAGTGGCTCGGGGTGATATTCTTCATGGGCATGCGACGGATCGCCTCCGCCGTCGCCTCCTTCGGCGCCAGGAAAACCGGGAGGACCGCGTGGTCCATCGACCATTAGAACTTCCGCCGCTGGATCACTGTTGTCGCACTCAGATGCAGTCTCTGCGGAGCCAGTCGAAAGGTCGAACAGGCTGTAGAGAGATTCGTCGGGCTCGATTGCCGCGACTTGGGGGGTGGCCGACTGGCGGGCCACCGCATGCCTCACCCACCGCTGAAGCCTCGACCGACCAAAGCGCTTGCGCCAGCGGGAAGCAGGGAGGGAGGACGACACAACGACCGACTGATACTGGGTCGACAGTTGCCGCAGGAGGACGCCGTGGACGCACGCGCGAAAGTGTGTCGCTCCATGGACTGGGAGCGCGTCGATGTCGAGCAGAGCCTCCTGAAGCCAAGCAGAGTCGTCGGTGACGAACATGAGCGCGCCGAGACGGATCTCGCGGCCCTCAACCAAAACTCCGCCTGAAACCATGATGAAGGAGATCGGAAAAAATTGCAACTTCTCCAATAAGTCGCTAAGACACCTGCCCCACGGTGGGCACCAACTGTCGTGGTTCTAAGTTTGACAGTAGTGTAGGGGGGTACTAATGGAGAGGCAAGATCCTAGCTATGGAGTAGTTGTATACACAAGAGATTTACGAGTTCAGGCCCTTCTCGGAGGAGGTAACAGCCCTACGTCTCGAAGCCCGGAGGCGGTCGACTGGATTATATGCGTATGAGTTACAGGGGTGCGAACCCTTTACACTGAGGAGGGGGGTGGCTTATATAGAGTCCGCCAGACCCCTCCGGCCCTCAGTTATGCAGGGTTTAAGATACATTAAGGTTGGGCGTTACTGGTAACGCTATACACGAAGTGTTATGATGACCATAAAAGCTACTTAATGACCGACTGTTGGTGTGCAGAGTGACTTTAGATCTCCTGGCCGTCGAGTGGTTGGCTTCATGGTCGAGTGGTTGGCTTCATGGTCGAGTGTCTTTGAGTGTGTCGAGTGGAACACTTCTGAGTCGATTGACAGGTGGTTTCTTCTAGAGATGTCCTTGGGTAGGGTAGTTTGGATAGGTCCATGACCCTACCCTAGGTACATAGCTTCATCAGTGCCCACCGTGTATGAATAGGGGAAGGAGTCGATTTCGGCCGAGGACACACTATGTTTTGGTGCCCACCGTGTATGAATCCGTGCGAGAGGCGGTTATGTCATGTTTGAGTGAAATTACAAACCTACCCCTATAGAAACCTATAGAAATCGTGCATATAGGATTTGTGTGGCAGGGATATGCAGTAGTAATTTCCATCTCGCAGATTTTGGTTTCGGGCGGTTACTGTGACTTTCCCCGCTTCGTTCAAATTTTGCAGAGTGCACGTTTACCGTGCCAACTCAATTCGAATCCCGTTTGTATTCTATTTTTTTCTCGGGCGGGATCTATTTTCGATTGGAATAAAATTCTATATACATCATTTTTTATATATACTTTCAAAAGCACAACACCCTTTATACATAAATATGGTTTACAAATGGCATGATCTTAGATTCATAAGTTTGTATCCATCAATTTGGATTTTGAAATATTTGAAACCACTTTATGTTGAAATCCAATGTATGCATTCCTCGCTAACTGTCACCAATTAATGTGTGTTTCATGCGGGGTTTTTACTTCTCAAACTTGTATAATGTGTTTCACACACGCAACATATAGTGTAATCCCGTTTAGACATAATTGCATATAAACCATGCAATGTTTGTAATTAAAGAATCTATGGATCACCAATAGATAAACTATATAACATTACACGTGTCCCCAAATTCAAATGAATATGCATGTTTGATACACCAATTTGTGTTATGATATTATCGATTTCGTGATCTCCAGTTTAAACATTTGAATCCCCTTTAATCCAGATACTCGTCTCATATAGCTATCACTCATGCTTATATAGGACTATATCTTTAGACCTATACACGTTCATCGTCTCTCGAGTATCTCTCGTGCTACCTGTATGTCGACAATGATCTTTTATCTTCATAACACACTAACAGTACTCTCTCCCTCGACCTACATCACTCTATCTCTCTCTAAGTATATTTCGCTCCCTGCTATGTGTCTCTAACTATGATTCTCCATGTGGAATATCTTTCTCTCACACAAACACAAAACTTTGTCTCCCAGTGTCTCATTTCTCTCTACTATTCCACTGCGTGCCACTCGCACACCCCTCATACAAAGATGTCTTTCGCTCCTTAGGTATGAGAACCTATGACTCTTCCTCTTAAATATCTCTTTCTCACACACAAACACAAACTCTGTCTCCCAGGGTCTCATATTTCTCCACTATTCTCTTGTAAGTCGCTCACACACACTCTCTCTCCCTAGAGATATCTTGTGTTCCCTCATATGTCTCTCTAGCTATCACTCTCGTTGTGAAATTTATTTCTCTCTCGCAGACACAAAACTCCGTCTCTCGGGATCTCATTTCTCTCTGATATTTGTTTGTATGTGATTCACATGCACCCTCTCTCTAACTCTCTCACACCCACACACATAACTCAGCCTTCTGATCCACTCGACTCCTATCTCTAACGCACACTAGCTAGCATCATTATCTTTCTATTTATCTGTTTCTCCATCAACCTTCTTTCTCGCCCTCACTCTTGCTTCCTATCACGCACACTACATATGTTTCTCTCTACATGCAGTCAAGTGCCCTCTTTTTATCTTTCGCTCACACACACATAACTTCACCCTCTGAACCACCCGGCGGTCATCTCCAACACTCAAACTAGTGGATGTCCCTCTAGCTAGCATCTCCATCTCTGTATCTATCTGTAGTTTCTCCGTCAACATTTCTTTCTCGCAGGCAGTCTTGCTTCCTATCACCCACACTATATATGTCTCTCCATACATATGCATTTATAGGTTGATCTCTTTTGCACAATCATTGTGCCTCACTCCCTCTGCTCGCCATAGATGCATGCTCCAGCCCACGCCACTATCTCTTAAAGACAAAAACACATGCTCAATTGTCAGGCCTTCTTCCCTGCATTCTCACATGCATGCATATTGTCATACCGATCCGTCTCTCCCATGTCGTTGATCTTATGACTTATGTCTTCTTTCTTTTATCTCGATCATGCATGCGCGCACACACACACATCCCACGTATACATGTATACCTCTCACACATGCACACTCAAGGTCTCTATGTCTCCATACGTAGTATATTACCCTCAACCCTAATGCCACATCGAATCGTTCTCTTCTTGTGTGCACATAACTTCCGCCTGGATGGGTAAAACACACACACTCACACTTAACAATCTCCTTCTAGCTACCCCCCTCTCACTCTTCCCCTATATCCCCGAAACCAATAAGACCATCCCTTCATTTAGTTCCCGCCTACATGCACCATCGATATATAGTAGTCTTCCTCGGTGTCTCTCGAATAAACACGTTCTCTCGATGTCGACTCCTCTCACGCGCACACACCTTCTCTTCCCTCTCTACGGGAATTTTCTCTCTCGCACCCCATCATTGGTGGCCTCTGCCATACACATCACCTCTCTATGATGAAGCCATGCACACTTAAATTACATCCGCCACCGAGGACCCCATGACACACACACACACACACACACACTAAGACTCCATCACACACACACACACACACACTAAGACTCCATCTCTCTCTCTCCCCCTCACACACACGCACACACACACAAACACACACACACACACACACACTAAGACTCCATCACACACACATGCTCTAGGCGGAGCATTTGTTCCTACCACCCTTCATCCAGCCTTACCCGTATGATAAACAATCACCTTAATTTACTTGTATAACATGGACAAATTTGACTTTACTTTAGTAGTTAGCAAACTTATCATCTGTACCCTTATGAAAAACTGAGTTGGCGATGATGGTGTGCCTGCCATCTTGTAATATAGAGCGTATGATCTATATCTGACGGATAGAAAGCAAACTATGATAATTTTACAAAATATACCCGCACCTCTCTCCACATCCTTATCTCCCACAACCTCATTGCTGAGCAATTAAAAAAGGAATTCTCTGGAACAATCTAGCATGGTGGCCGCTACCGCCTGCCAGCGCCGTCCATCCCCATGCCTCCTCCCATTCCGACCACCAGTCACCACCACGCTCCACTCCTCCTCACCTTATCTCTCATCTTCCATTTTTTCGATGACATTCTCGAGATACCAGTTTTTCGATAAAATTCTCGAGATATCATTAGTTTTTACACATGGGATTACTCCTGCATGGGTCAATCACAGCAGGTGTTTTGTAAAAAAATGCCTATTGATGTTCGTGCAATGCACGAGCATCTTGCTTGTAATTATATAACGCAAATCACGAGCAGGAAGTGACATCTTTTTACACAACCACGTTAACATGGCCACATAAATCACTAGCTAAAGTAAATACCATTATACTTATATCCCAATGCAAAAGGTTGAGTACATGTCCGAAGACTAGAGTCGCACACATAGACTCTGTCTCTCAAAATCTCTCTCTCACACACACACTAGTTACATGACGCCCACTTAAGCAGACACGTATGCTACAATTTATGCACCCGCGGATATACGTGATGTTGTGCATTTATTTAAGCCGGACGGCGAACCCAAACAGTAGCTGCATCTATTCCCCTCCCGCCGCCTCTTCTATGGTCGCCGTCGCCCGGAAGCCATGGCCTGGCCGAAGGTAACAACATACACCATACTCCCACCGGAGCGGTGCTTTAATCTGGAAATTTTAGTGGTCATGCATGCATCTTTTTGTGCTAGCACTCCTATATAAGGGTTGACCGGTCGCTTCCCGCGGACGTGCGCGGGCGGAGGAAGAGGAAGGAGAAGGGAAGCGGGCTGTGGAGTAACTTTTTTACCATAATTTCTTAGGAAACTGAGTGCAATAATTGAGTTGTTTTGCAAACTACCAGTACTACACCTGAAACGGTTCAAAACCTATACTCCCTTGCCACCGCGCGCTTCTCGCTGAAACTGTCAACGTTGCCCTGGAGCGTCAGTGCCACATTAATGCCCGGCCAGAGCGGAGGCGACCTCTCACTGGCACCGGCTTTGAAGCGGCGCGACGGCCAAGAGAGCACTGCTTCCCGGTGCACGCGATTGCTCTGCGTCGAGGATGGCTATAGGCCCTGTTTGGATCCATGGGTTAGAGTTAGTTTGAGCTAGTTGGGGCTCAAATAGCCCTAAAGTATCCAAGCATGAGGGTTTAAATTGGAGCAAGTTGCACTGAACCCACCAAAAAAACTACACCACCCAAGAGGTGCTAACTAGAGATAGTTCTCACTGGGACCACTGAAAATCACTTTTCTCTCTCCATCAAATGCATTTATTGTCAATCTAACCCTGTCACCCAAACACCTCTTTGGCTATAGTTAGTTTAGGGTAGTCATGAGTTAGTCTAACCTCTAGCTAAGTTCGAGTATCCAAACAGGAGCAGTATAGGACATGCAAGTTTCTCAAAGCATACAATCAAATTCGTACGTGAAAGGATTTTTTTCTTTTTGAAAACGGAATGTGAAAGGAATTTTTTTAGAATGCTCTTGGCATGTCGCTAACATGTGATGAGTTAACCGACCTCAATAGATGGCAAAAACGCTAGCCCGCCGCACTTTGAGAGAGATGAGGAGGGAGAAGCGATATGGGTTGCTGGATTACTAGAGATAGGTGTCGCACGGAAGCCAAGAAATATGGTGATAGCGTGGGTTAGCCATGTACTAGTATGATGTAACTACACTGGGATGCCGTGTTTCATACTCTTCCAGTCCACTATGGAGATGATTGGTTGATTTTATATCGTTGAATAATATAAAATATTATGAGTGAAGACGCTCTACCACGAGGTTCCTTGCTCCTTCTCGGTCGTCGGGAATCTATGTTCTTCCACTCTATTTTTTTACGTGAGCTTTATTCATCCTTTTGCCAATACGCGAGACATCTAGCATCAAGGTACACATGTCATGCAAGGATTGTTCCATCTATATGAAGCACACGTGTCATGCATGCTCAACTCAACACCCCTATTCATGCATGCTCTCTTCATGCATGCTTCTAGTGTATTTGTGCTAAACTAGTGTGGACCCATGCACCATCCATGCACTCTAGCAAACACCCAAAAGTGGGTCGATAAGGGAACTTTTGGGCCTCATTTGTCTCTTACTACGTAGTACCACAAAATGTTGTACGTGCAATGCACGGTGATCTTATGGAGTACGTGCCTAAGTACTCTACTACTACTATATTAGTTGGAGGCACATATTAGCTTTTATATTTGTTACGTGTATGCCCCGAGACCTTCCAACTAGACATGTATTTCTCTCCAGGTAACACTTTGTATCGTTCATACCACCACTACTACTATGTGTGGTCTCCGACCCAGAAGTGGAAGAAGTGGAGACGCTCTACCACGCTGGTTTGTTTTTTGCGCTAGGCTCTACCACGCTATTCATGTCCCACTCCTTTCACTGACGTGTGGGACATCCAGCACGTGCCGTGTTTGGCACTCTTCGTCGTAAGAGTTGAAACGCTAGCATTCATCAGAAATAAAAAATAAATATAAATCAGAAGTGATAATATTTTTTGAGAACCAATCAGAAATGATACTATACCACGCGGTTTCCTTGCTCCTCGATATCGGAAAGAATACTTCCGTTCGCCAACATGTGGGACGTTGACCATCCTGGTCCACTTGCCATGCACACAGAACTCCAAGGGAGAGTCACCCCGGTCGTCACGCCGCAGTAATAATGAGTAATGAGCCGTCAAATCACAGGCCCAACCTTTCCCACTTTGAAGTTGCTCGGACAAAGGAACCATCATGACTTCATTGAATTCCGCTTCTTGAACAAAACTATTGTACCAGTAGTACTGCTAGCTACAACATTTACTCCAACAGAGGCCTCCTTTCGTTCATAGGATAGGAATTTTATAGGAATATGAAAATCACAGGAGTTGAGATGACATGCATCTCAATTCCTATAGAGAAAGAGATGCCATTTGATGCATAGGATAGGAATTTTTTCATTGAGTCTAGGATAATGTACTGGTAGTTTTCTCTAAAAACTACAATAGTAACTAGTAGTACTGGTACATGCTCGTACTCAGACACAGACACACACACTAACTACTAGTATTACTACTTCTCACATGCTGCAGATGCCGTCGTTCTCCTTCCCGGCTTTGTCGGCGACACCCCACCGTGAATGGATCTCCGCCGACCTCTCCGCAGTAGCGCGTGCGTTCTCTTCTTTCTTGCGGCGGCGGGCCTCTCTTTTCTTGAGTGCTTTCGGACTTTTCCGCTCCCTTTGTGCGGCTTTGGCCGCCTCTTGCTCTACCACCCATTTGGCCTTGGCAGCTTCAAATTCCTCCCACATAGGTGTGAGGTCGCGAGCGGTGATGAACTCGGCACGGCGGGATGCCATCGGTTCCCTACCATTTTGTGTGTGGTCGTGGGCGGCGAAGAACTCGGCGCGGCAGGATGCCATCGCTTCCTTACCGATTAGTGTGCGGCGCGGTGGCATGAACAACGCTTGGTGAGAGCTCTGGGTGGAGTGGGCGGACAACCGTATAGTGCATCGGTTTGTCAAGAGCTCAAGGACAGAAGACGAAGGAAATTTGGATTCCCCTTCAATCCTGGTCATTTATTACTGAGTAAATGCATTGGCGGTCATCGAACTTGTCTTGATAGCTCACTTTGATCATTGTATACGAGATATGGTGATTATACGGTCACTGGCTCAGTGTATAGCTCCGTATTTGTCTGGTTGACCATTCAAACAGTCCGCATGCGCCTCATCAGCTCGTGTTCTTTATCTATCTACATGGCCTACCTTTCAATGGAGAAAGAAATAAAAACCAAAATTATGCGTATGTGGGGAATCAAACCACGGACTCATCGTTGCAACGCACACTCGTCAACCAAATGAAAATGAAATACTTTGCGTAAGACACTCATGCTCATGCTGTCAAAGCATGCTAATGCATGCATGTCACCCTCTCAATCAAAGTCCTGCTCATGGCGCAATGCAAACGGCGAGCCCATCACCTGCGTGCCCCGGCGGTGCCTGACATTACTATTTAGACGTTTGATGGAGGCCTACACGAACGCCGAGCATGTATTCACCTGGATCAACACCAACGGTCATACTCGGAGCGCCTTGCTCATGTATATCATCCATCACAACGACAATCTATAAAATAGCCTAGCTAGAGAGGGTACTATGGTACGGAGTATGTACTATCGTGAGCGACCGATCTTAGTTGCCACTGCACACGAGTGTGTGTCTAATCGATTCGTCCATTATTCGTAAGTTATAAATGGTTGTGTGGTGTCTAATGGTGGTCATCAAAGGCTAGCTGCGACAAGAGAGGTTGCATGGACGCCTGGTTGTCAATACGTGTCGCATATGCTTCGAAGGCTCGTCATCCATGAGTTCAAACTTTACCACCACGCCAACGTCTGACCGCCCTGGCCTACCGAAACCCCTTCCATCGCTAGCGCGCGCTCCCTGCCTGAAACGGTCACCGTATCTCCAGAACGTCAATGCCGCATTCACCGGACTTAACTGCAGGTGCAGTTGGTGTGTCACTGACATGTGGGCCAGATGCCCGTTGGGACAACATGTGAGTAACCCAACGCACCTGCAGTTAAGTCACTGAAGCAGCATCCGCATTCATGCCCGACAAACCTACTCCAACGCCAGCTGTCCATCCGTCTGCCGTGGCTCATTGCCGTTCACCCGCTATATTAACTTGAGCCCCAACTCCCAGCCATAGCCAAAGACCCACACTCATTCTCCTCCAGTCCCTTCCTTCTATCGGCACCACTCCAACCATGGCCTCCTGGCGCTCCGAAGCTCTCTTGGACGTACTGTCGTAGGAGCAGACGAGGGACATCGGCGGCTCCACTCCGGGCGCGCTCCAAAGCTCTCTTCGACGTACTGTCACAGGAGCAGACGAAGGAGATCGCCGGCACCCCCCCCGGCCGCCCTTCGCTGCCACGACCATGAAGTCAGCGCGCGTGCGCGGGCGCAGCCGGCAGCGAGGAAGAGTAGTACATGGTAGGTTGCTGCTGCTCTTGTCCCAGGAAGGCCATCGCTACTCCACTCAGTCGACGCCAAGCTTGGTGGGGTAAAGATCGGCGGCCGATTAGCCACTTGACGGTGACGTGGAGGCGGAAATCTTTAGAACCTTGTACTCCGGAGCAGGAGGTTATCGAGGCGGATGAGGAGGAGGCAAAGGTAATGGCCGGCTTTCTCGGGTTCATGGCCGGACATGGTGGTCGGGCGCCGACAATCGTTTAGATTAGGTTTACAGTAGGTTTTAGTATGGTTTGTGCGAAATATGTAATGAATTTCATCCAGTTTGTAGGAAAAGTTTTCGAAATGTAATGAATCTCATCCGGTTAATTTGAAATTTGCTTTGTTTGCACGAATTTTGTCTGGTTAGTTCATATAGTTGTCGAAAGGTATGCGGGCAGCATCAGATGGCATCCATGAGTGTCCTCGGACAGATGTCGGAGTAAATTTGTGGGCCGGCGCTGGAGATGCCCTAACTATCATGCTATAATCGCTAACAGTGCTCCATTACTTGGCAGGGAACAGTTATCCCTTGATCAAAATCAGATCCGTGGTGTTTTGCACTCCTCCCAAGTAAGAGTGTAAACTCTTGCTTACACAAAAATGGATCAAGTGGACGGCACTGTAGCACATCATATCACTCAAACTAGCCTGCCTAACGAGTGGGAAAGCACTGCCCTCATCATTTTGTTCTGGATTTCTATCGATCGATCGCGCGAAAATGTTACGCTTTGCAAGTTCTAAAGGAAAAGGCGGCACACTTACGACTCGTACGCGTCGCACCCCCTATAGTTCGGCTCGCATGCCCCTCACCAGAGGGGACACACGTTGTCTTGCAATTTCACTGACATGTGGGACTGCCATTAAATAAACAGTCAATAGCTGAAATCTAATCGCTCGGCGGGCGTCGGCTGAGAAGAGAGAGACGGGGGAGGGAGATGAGATCGCCCGCCCGCCGCGCACGGACTCCAAGAAATATATGGTGATAATGTGAGGTGGGCCATGCGGGAGTCCGGACCGCTTCCAAGCCCGCTTCTGACCGCCCTGGCTCCTCAGACGCTAGCTGCCTGCCGCATGCATGCATAGCATGTAGTACCAGTAAAATACTGGGCTATAAGCCCTCTTATGTGGAGGAGAGAGAGGCATTGCCAAAGTCAAGGAGTGGGATCTCCAAGGGCCCGTCTCTACACATGCTCCTAGGTATAAAAAAATAATTTTAAAAAAAGAGGCACAAAAACAATTGTGTCTAAAAAAAGAAAGGTAAAAAGCATTTGAGAGGAAATAGATAGAGAGAAAGTGAGAAAAAGTTGTAACCTTATAGCCAACCTTATAGTAAACAGTATGGTAGTATTACATGAGGAAGGACGCAGTGGTGCACATGACAAGTTCACTAGGCTGTCGTGTTTCACACTCCTCCGTCGTAACAGTGGAGACAATAGCTTTCATCAAAAATAAACAATGGATACTCTTTGCTCGTCCTCCATATCGGAAAGAATACTTTCATTCGCTGACATGTGGGATGTCGACCATCCTGGTCCACCTGCCATGCACAAAATTATCCTGGTTTACCCAAGTCGTATCGCAGGCCTGACCTTTCCCACTGTAAGTTGGTTGGACGAAGGAACCATCATGACTTCGTTGAATTCTGCTTCTTCAAGAAAACTCACTGTACCCGCAATACTGGTACCACACGCGAAGACTGGACGACACTGTACCACGTCATATCACTGAAACCCACTAGGCCATCCTCAAAAAAACCACTAGGGCAAACTAGCCCGCATATAGGTCATCTATTTTGGAACAGAGGGAGTACGTCTCTGTACTGCTATGATTTTGTGTTGTACGTCTCTGTACTTTTGCTACGATTTTCCTACCCTATGAACCAAATGAGGCCTGAATGTATCCGTGTCGACTAAGCCTACAATTTTAGGAGCTTGGGCTATTGGTCGATCGATGAAGGATAAGTATAAGCATACCACGAACTCATCAGCCCCAAAGTTTGTCTTGGGTGAGTGTTTTGCAAGTACCATAGCTCGCACAGTAGCTAGCCTACTAACACCAAGAATCATCAAACAAGGCCTGCTGATATGATAAACAGTTCAAACTTACATCTGAGCATGCCATATATTACATCAAAAGCTGGTGAGGATACATCTGTTTCCATAACTCGGAGAGGTTTCGCATGATTCACTATCAAACAAAAGTAGCAACTACCTCCCACACAAGACAGTGCACTAGCCCTAAGATGGTTTGATAACACGCATCGTTCTGGTAATTAAACACAGGGCAATGCAAACTACCCTGAAGGATTAGCACGACCAACTATTTCTTGTCATCGATCTCTCGGGCAATGACCACAACACGGACAACGGCACGGGAATCGATCTCTAGGGCGATGTCCACAGGATGGACAGCAACATCGAAATCAATCTCCGGGGCGATGCCAACAGGACGGACCGCGACATCGAAAACGATCTCTGGGGCGTCGTCCACAGGACGAGCCGTGACATCGGAATCATCAAGGACGTCCACCGGCACCTGCACAACCCTAGCATATTAGCAAGCACATTGCAAATAATCAAAAACCACAACTATGGTAATAAGCCATTATTTTTTACCTTGTGCAGCTCACCGGGGGATCCCATCCCTCCGGGGGCCATCTCCTCGTCCTCGATGGGGGCCATCACCTTGCCAGGTGAATACTTCTTCTCAAGGACAACTATCTCCTCAAACTCGGCCTTGAGCCTCGCATAGGTGGCCATCAAAGTTTCTGGGGTAGGCACGGTGGGGCCCTTGCTGTTCTTCCAACTTTCTTTGAGGAGTTCGTCCGCCAACATCATTAACTCTTTGGCTAGTGCTTGTTTCTTGGAGTTCTTCGTCTCCATGGGTTGGCCCGCCAACATGATTAACTCGTTGGTCGGTGCTCGCTTCCTGGAGATCGCTCTCTCCAGTGGGTTGTCCGTCGGCAACTCTTTGCCCAGTGCTCCAGGATCCATCAATGAACTGACAAACAAAAAGCAATCGAAAGGAAACCACAATCGCAATGAAAACGGGAAAAGAATAGGCTGTGAGAATCGGTCGGTGCATCGCAAAAAGAAGATTCTTGGAATGAAAATATAGCAGCATCACTGATTCGCCCACCTTTCCTTCATCGGTACAGAAGAAAAATGGCAGAAGTGAGTAGCCTAGAGTGAGGTTTTCTTCAAGAAAGGGGAGACAGGGCTTCAACGAGCGTTCCATTGAAATGATGGTGGCTTCGTCCAGTCCAACTTCGAGGCCACTTTACCACTGCTGGTAAAGGTGTGGGTTTTGTGTTATGACGGGTCATGACGGCCACACTGGGGTGACCGGTGAGTCTCGACTGTAGCACCTCGCTGTGATTGCGTGGATGGCACGCGGGCCCGGATGCTTTGATGTTCGCTACAAAAAAAGACACATCCTTGACATTTTGGGCCGAACAAAATTTTTTCTGTCATACTTATGACACTTCTATGACGATAATTGTGACAAAACCCGGTATCATCATAGATGTGCTGGGCTCCTACTTCTATGACAAAATATCATGACAGAAAATGGGCTTTTCGTCCTGGGCTGGCCGAAGACGCAGCTGCATGACATTCTTTGGGCCGTCCATGACGGAAAAAACCGTGGTAGAAGCGAGGGCGAGGAAAATTTCGGGGAGTTCCCGGTTACGGTGGGTGCTCGGGGGCCGAGCGATGTGCGTTTCTCTTGTACACGTACGCGCGTGTGTGCGAGGCATTGGCTCTAACTGAACCCGAGCGAGGCGTTGGGCTCTAACTGAACTCGAGCGATTGCACTGCAGGCTATGCGTTACTGAACCCGAGCGATCGATCGATGGCTGTTAATTGAACCCGATCGAGCTATTCCTTCGCTACTGCTGCTAACAGAAGCCGATCGATTGG
>NC_041393.1:218748666-218749715 GCF_002162155.2 Triticum dicoccoides | reverse complement strand
CCCCATGGCGTTGCCTCTGGATGAACAGGACGACCCCGTGGAGGGCTGGATGAATAGTAGACGGTGGAGGGGTGACCATGGAGGGATGGTTGAACAGTAGCCGGTGGAGTAGCGCGCAGTGGAGGCTGGATGAACAGGAGCCCGTGGAGGCTGGAGGTGGTTGACGGTATCCCGTGGAGGCTGGAGGAGGTCGGCGGTGGAGATGAACAGTATCCCGTGGAGTCCTGTTTTGTAGTACGCCACACCCCTCCCGATGAACAGGACCCCTATTTCGACCATAGCGCTCCAACACAAGTCCGTTTCTTCTGTTTTGCGGTACGCCACACCCCTCCCGATCAACAGGACCCCCGTTTTGACCGTAGGACGTCCGTTTCCTCCGTTTTGCGGTATGCCAGACCCCTCCCGATGAACAGGATCCCGTTTCAAACGTGGCCGGTCGAACACAAGGCCGTTTCCTCCGTTTTGCGGTATGCCAGGCCTCGTTTCCATCGCCTATTCCGTCCAAGCCCTCCCGATGAACACGACAACGCATTTCGTTCTGACCCAGCCAGTTGGCTCCCCATGAACACGACGATGATGCTGTTTCTCCTTTCCGACCCAGCCATGTACACGAGCCCTGGCTGTACGTATGCGCGAGTAGGCGTTCGAGACCCCGCCCGTATGTACACATACGTGGCCATATTTTATTTCTTGCACACTGGCCGATGTATGTACATGTACATGATACGTGCACGCCTCTACTATGACAAGTACGTGCCTCTACTATGACACGTGCGCGCCTCTAGTACGACATGTACGCGCCTCTACATCCACGAGTATGTATGTACACGTTCGCGACCAGAATGACAACGCTACGTACGCTATGACCAGGTGGGTCCCGACTGCCAGGCACTTCCTTGCGAGCGAAGATGTAGCTGGTGGGTCCCAGCAGTCAGGGGGCGAATCTTTTTTTTCGTACGCACTTACTTGCGTGCGAAGATGTAGCTGGTGGGTCCCAGTAGTCAGGGGGGCGAATTGTTTTTTTTTTCGAACGCACTTCCTTGCGTGCG
>NC_041393.1:218740151-218748387 GCF_002162155.2 Triticum dicoccoides | reverse complement strand
GCACTTCCTTGCATGCGAAGATGTAGCTGGTGGGTCCCAGCAGTCAGAGGGGCGAATCATTTTTTTCCTGGATGCACTTCCTTGCGTGCGAAGATGTAGCTGGTGGGTCCCAGCAGTGAGGGGGGCGAACCGTTTTTTTGCCCGGATGCACTTCCTTGCGTGTGAAGATGTAGCTGGTGGGTCCCAGCAGTCAGGGGGAAATGTTTTTTTCGCGAAATAAAGTGGCCCGTCCGGTGGGTCCCAGCTGTCAGGTGAAGGAATCATTATTTTCCGCGTAATAAGGAGGCACTTCCTTGCTGCGGCCGTGGACCCAGCTGTCAGCCTCTCCACATACGATCCACGTCCGATGGAAGTCGTTCCTTGACCATGTTGACCATGCTGCGCCGAGAGCACCACGGCTGTGGACGACGGCGAGGCCTAGGAAGGGGACGAGGCGGAGCCGGGGAAGACGCGACAGTGGAAGCCCGCGTGGAGAGGAGTACGAGGGTTCACTAGTTCGGCTGCGGTGTGAGGCTGCCGTCGCCGCAGGGCCTGGCCAGCGGTGGGAATAGTAGGGGCGGTGAGGCCTCTGCGGCAGCACAGCCGACCACGGGAGGCAGGAGCATGCGGCATGACCGGCGCTGGTTTGGGCAGCTGGAGCAAGAAGACCAGAGGTTGAAGAAGCACTACGGCCGTTGGATGGACATCATATGGTCAATGGAGCTAGAATCGTTCATATTGACTAAGTTGAAAAAGCCCTCCGTCCCCGTCAACTTAGTTGGCCCACAAGTCATCCTCCCACTATGGTGGGTCCCACCTAGCAGGGGGGTATTCAGTTTTTTGTGCGTAATAAGGAGGCACTTCCTTGCGTGCGAAGATATAGCTGGTGGGTCCGACATGTCAGTGGGGGAACATTTTTTCGCAAAATACAGAGGCCCTTACGGTGGGTCCCAGCTGTCAGCTGGAGGAATCATTATTTTGCATGTAATAAGGAGGCATTTCCTTGTGTGTGGCCGTGGACCCAACTGTCAGCCTCTCCACGTACAGTCCATATCCGATGGATGTCGTTCGTTGACCATGTTGACCAGGCCGCGCCGAGAGCACCATGGCGGTGGACGACGGCGAGGCCTAGGAAGAGAACGACACGGAGCCGGGGAAGACTCGGCAATGGTTGCCCACGCGGTGGGGAGTACGAGGGTTTACTGGTCCGGATGACGTCGCCGGAAAATAACTGGAGGTGTGGGTGAGTAGAGGAATGGCCTGGCCAGCAATGACGTAGGGTGGGGCGGTGCGGCCTGTGCGGCAGCACAGCCGACCACGGGAGGCGGGAGCAGGCAGTCCCACTAGAGCTGGTTTGGGCAGCTGGAGCAAGAAGAAGCAGCACGGCCGTTGGATTAACATCCAACGGTCACTACTGCTAGAATCGTTTGTGGACTAAGTTGACAAAGCCAAAGTACACGTCAACCTAGTAGACCCACAAGTCAGCCTCCAAATCTGTCCCAAACAGCATATAGCCCGAAATTTCTAGCCAGATTCAAATTAATTTTAAATCTAAATATACCTTATTTTAAATTCAATGAAATTTTACCCGCACAAAAACAATGAAATTTAAAATATCAAAATCCGAAAGAAAATAGTATTTTGGAACTAATTGCCTGTTTGCTGTATTTTTTTTCATTTTACAGCCTATCTATTATTACTTATAGCCCATTTCTTATTACTCATAGCCCATTTTCTGGGCAAAATGCATCCCTCCTCGTCTTGAAAGATTCCAGCAGGGCGTAGAAAAGCAACTAGGCCTACGTTTGTTATTCTGCAAAAAAAATAGCTGGCTAGCCATTTTCAGAAAGGAAAAAAAAACTGGGCTGGTCATGTGCTAAACATATGAAATAAAAGCCTGGGCTAGACGGGCCACGGGTCCCGCACAATCCAGTTGATACCCTTCTCCGTCCCGAGAAAAAAAATTACTGCGCGCGCTGCTGGGTCCCTACTGTCATCCTTACCATGTACAGTCATCTCCTTATTCCTCTCGGTTGTTGACCATGTTGACAACACCGGAGGGTGGCGCCGTGGCGAGCGAACCAAGGCGGAGGATGATGGTGAGGCCTCGGACGGGAACGAACAGGAGCTGGGGAAGATGCGCAGAGTTTTAGGGTGCGATGTGGCCACGATGTGTGCGCAGCAGCACAGCCAGCCGTGGGAGGCGGGAGCAGGCGGTCCCACCGGCGCTAGTTTGGCTTTGGCGGCTCGAGGAAGAAGAGACTGAAGAAACACGACAGACGTTGAATGTCAATCCAACGGTCAAGGTTGGCACAATCGTCTGTTGACTAAGCGGACACCAAGTAGCATACTTTTATATATATAGGAAGAAAAGAAAATCTGGGCTTGTTGGCCTGATAACATTCCTGAAACTGCGACCGTTCGATCTTGTGTCGCAACTAAAGCTGCGAGGAAAATGCGTTCGTCTGCCGTCCTCCTCACATGGAATGTTCGCCACATAAGTGACTAGCACCCTTGGTTTTCAACCGAGAGGTCTTGGGTTCGAGTCCCAGGAACTCTCAATTTTGTCCTCCTTCCTTCCTCGCAAAAAGAAGGGAAAGAAAATCAAAGACTTGGGAAGGCGTACAGAACAAGCTAGTGTACCAGCAAACAGACATTGCCGAGTTTTAGAAAAAAGAGAGATGTGCTCCTGTAGCTGGTTCGAATCCAAATCTAGACTATGACTATATATGGTGCTATGCTACTCAGCAAGTAATGAAACTGATATATCCAACGTTTGCTTCTCCTCTTCTCTACTTACTCTGCCTAGCATCAGAAGCTCTGGCCGCAGCAACCATGTCCGCTGGCTGCTCGTCCACCTGCTCTTTAGCAGGCAACAACCAGATGTGTGCCAAGTCGCCACCCATACCATCGCCTATGGGTCTCATCACACCCCCGCCGGCACGCACACCGCAGCCGATTGCTCATCGCAACCCACTGCCATTGGTGTGGTGCCACTGCCGCAAATCATGCAGAGTCATCCGTCGCGTCTCAACCACAATCCTCAACACTGGCCGAGTCTTCTACAAAGCCTGAGTCATGGGGTAATAATATGTTTAAGTGTTGTTCTGCTGCTTTCAGTTGCTAATTTTTTTAATAGTTTGGTTGATGATCTTCCAATTTGATTCATGCAGAAAAGGGAAGATTCGTGTGATTTGTATTTCTGGGAAGTTGCTGATGTGGGGGAATGCAACTACGCTGATTATTTGGTTAGCCGAGGAATCCCAATACCAGCAGGTTTGGGTGTTGGACAAGTAACTGAAGGAACGGCAGAAGAGGAAGATGCATAGCAGAAGGTTAAAGATGCAGTTCCTCTGATCATGGCCAAGCAACAGCTGCTAAACGGCCTTGACAGCAATGAGGAGATGAAAGAGCTTGTGAAGATAATGGGCAAAATCAATGTGCTCTGTAGGATGATTGTCTCTTTATTTGTAGTGTATGTAGCACTCGTGATGTATTCAGTGGCTATGACATGAGCACTTTGCTGAAACTAGTAATGAATGAAACCTGTGTAGCAGGTTGGGCATAGTGTTGTGAACATCTAATGATTTCTATTAACGGAAATCAAGGGGTATCCCCTTTTGCTCATAAATAAATAAATAGCAGAGGCCCTGTCGGGTCAGGTTTGTTCTCATTCGAAGACGTCGAACAAATTGCAGTCCAACAGTAAACTATGTCATCAAATTCAAGTTTCATAGCCAAATATGAGTACAACTAAACAACATTGTCATCATATTTTAGTTGTCATACAATCACCAAACACAAATCAGCATACATAACAAGTGATGTTCTCACAGCAAAATATTAAACAACATGTTCATCAGGTTTCAGTTGTCATAGTAAACACAATTTCACATAGTAGATAAAAAAACGTCTTCTGACAGGCAAATACGACAAAAGCAATGTAATCATCATCCGCAGCAGCAGCGTCAACATCTTCACCATGTGTATCAGTCTGAATCATAATTCCCCATGGTGTCATCTTCTTCTTTGTCCTCAACGTCCTCGAACGTTGGCTTCTTCTTGATCAACTCTTGTATGTCCACAACACGACAGGCAATCTTTTTGTCGGCGTCATTAACGTGATGGTTTTCAAAGATATTAGGAACATCTATGTTATCTTGTACATCAGGAGCAGTGTAAGCATCATCTTGTTGTGAAACTTCATTAAACAAATTCCTCTGCTCAAACCTTCGCAATACTCTCCAGTCATCGCTACGTGCAAATGTGTCTTCCAAGAAAAATATCTGTGTTGCTTGATTTGCCAAATAAAAGGCTCGTTGGTCTGGTACGCCGCCTTGACATTGATAGATTTGAAATAATCATCAGCTCTGGGCTTTGCGATGCTGGAAAATAGGTTATACCAACGGCAGCACAATAGAACCACACACCGATGATCCTCAAAACTAGAGATATACTGCAACTGAACAATTTTTGTTATGTTAGCATACATTTCAGTTGTCTCCTTGTCATACGTATCCGTGCTCATGATGGCACTGTTTTGTGTCTTCCTGCCTTCGTCTCGTGCAAGGGTGTTGTAGTGCACATCTCCAACAACGCAAGATTCATAATGTCTTACCCGAGTATCGGACCCATTGCTAGTGAGTAAAGGGCATCATCAACTGTGTGTCCATCCTCCCGCATCTTCTTAACCTATGGTTAGAAAATAGACAAGTTGATCATCTTATGTACTCAATATATTAAAAAACTGACAGTGCAATTCAAAAGCTTACATGGCTCTTGAACCATTTCGCAAATCCTGCCATAACCAGTTTGTCAATGTTTCTTGGATTTTGCGGCAATAACTCCTTTTTGTAGATGATTTACAACATAGTGATCGCGTCAAACATCTAAATGGATAAGAATCTGCTGCAAGTTCAGTAGATTACGATGTATAAGCTGCAGTACTGCACTTACTTGATATAAGGTAGTATTTCAGGACAGTTATTCAACACATACCAAACCATTTTGTCCAAATCTTTAGGTTTGTCCTCTTGTCGACTCTTCCCTGTAACTCGAACAGAATAATCGAAAACATTGAGCCCGGGATTGTCTTCACCCACCTCTTTGCTAAGCTGATCAGCTGTTTCAATGTATTTTGAGTAGAATGTCAACGCTTCTGTAGCAATGTAGGCCTCTGCAATGGAACCATCGGGTCTAGCTCTGTTCCTAACATAGCCCTTGAAAGTGCCTAGCCGCCTTTCAACAGGGTACATCCAGCCATACTGTACTGGACCTCTAAGTAGTGCCTCATCAGGTAGATGAACAGCCAAATGCACCATCACATCAAAGAAGGCTGGAGGATATATCTTCTCAACGTCGCATAGGATAGTTGGTATCTTGTCTCTAAGACGCTCCAAAGCATATATCCTGATATTTCTACTGCAGAGTTCCCTGAAGAATTGTCCCAACTCTGCAACTGCTCTGTATAAGTCAGGGCGGCCCAATCCTCTAAGGATAACAGGTAAAACCCTCTGAAGTAGGACGTGGCAGTCATGAGTTTTCAACCCTTGTACCTTGTTTCCATCTGCACTGACTCTCCTTTCAGGGTTGGAAGCAAATCCATGTGGGAATCTCACACGTGACAGGACCTCGCAGAATTCTTTTCTTCTTACCTTGTCCAAGACGTACACAGTTGGTGCCATATCCCGTGGTTTACCTTCATCTTGCACCTGCAAATTCTTTCTGATACCCAGGTGTGTCAAATCAATCCTAGATTTTAAGGTATCTTTCGTCTTGCCTTCAATATTAAGAAGTGTGCCGATAATGTTGTCACATATATTTTTCTCGATGTGCATCACATCAAGATTATGCCGCAGATCCAAATCTTTCCAATACTCCAAGTCCCACAAAGTGGACCTGCGGGTAAACAATAATCTCTCTTCTGCCATGTCACGCTTCCTTTTCCCGCTACCATTACCAGGATGGTTTCCTGGTGTAATATGCCTGGCCTTCTCTAATTCCACTTGCAACTCATCGGCGGTGAGCCTCTTTGGCACATCACAGTTTTCATGCTTTGCATTGGACACATGTCTTCGGTATTTTCTAGGATGCGGCTTGTCCTTGGCAAGGAAATGGCGGTGTCCAATGTAACATATCTTGCTAAGTATTGCGTATGACAGTGGATTCCTGTCACAGTGAACACATGCATTGTAACCATGTGTTGTTCGCCCTGACATAGTGCCCAAAGCCGGATAATCATGGATGCACCAAATTATAAAAGCACACAGAAAGAAATCAGCTGGTGGGCTGCTATATAGGTCTCGAGTGAGAACACCCCTCCATAGCTGTTGAAGTTCCTCCACAAGAGGCTCCATGAACAACTCAAAATCCTTTCCAGGACTTTTTGGACCTGGGATGAGCAAGGCCATCATGTAGTTTGATTCTTTGGTGCAAACATTTGGAGGCATGTTGTAAGGGATAACAAGCACTGGGCACATGCTATATGTGGCGCTCTGGTGGCCAAATGGGTTAAATCCATCTGAAGCTAAGCCAAGTCTAATGTTTCTCGGGTCAGCAGCAAACTTTTTGTGTTTATCATTGAAGCTTTTCCACTCACTACCATGAGATGGATGGCTCATTACATTCTGATCTCTGTAGTCCTGGTTCCTAGAATGCCACAGTACATCCTCTCTTGTTTCAGCATCATGAAACAACCTCTGCAATCTTGGTGTAATTGGAAAATGTCTCAGAACATTATGAGGAATCCTCTTCACAGCATCGCGATCTTTCCATCTTGAGGATTTGCATTTCAGGCATCCACTTAAGTTGGCATAATCCTTCCGGAATAGAACACAATTATCCTTACAGACATGGATCATATCATATCCAATTCCAACTGCACGAAGAAAATTCTTCATTTTACTGTAGGTGTGTGGCAGCTTAGACACATCTGGGAAAGATTTGCGGAAAGCAGCCAACATTGCATCGAATGATTTGTTGGTCATCCGCTCAGAAGTCTTCACCTGAAGAAAGGTGACCATAGCTGAGAATACTGATAGCTTATTTCCTGGGGTGACACCCACGTTGCGTTGTTCCAACATGCGGGCCCACCGTTTTTCTTCTGCAGGTGAAAGTTCACGGAATGCACGAACATTTCGTAGCATTGTTTCAATGTTGGTCAAACTCACTGGCTCCGCCACCACCACCACCTCCTCCTCTTCCACCTGAGCATCAGGCAGATCAAGATGGTGATCTGCTACTTCCACGTAGTCAATAACATTGACGTTCACAGTTTCACCAAGATGAACCCACCTAGTATATGTGACCGACATACCATACAAGTGTGGATGATTTTGCACAGTGGACTGGGGTCTTGTAACTGAATTCATACAACTACTACACGGGCAGAGCACATCTGATTTCGGATCACCGTACTCATCTCTGATAAAGTTCATGAAGTTTTCAACCCCCTTGACATATGCAACGGAGAATCTTCGAGCAGAAGTTATCCAAGTCCTGTCCATCTGTTAGACATACAAATTAGTTCTTATACCAGATATTACAGGAAAAACATATATGCTTTTTTATGAAGTCCAGAAAAAAAATACCTAGGTCGATGTCTAAAGCTATGGCAAGATATTTGGACGAGCAGATCTAAGTAACAAAATATATGTAAAGCTAATTCAGCAAACAGATTTGAGTGCTAAATTATGGCAGGCTGTTTCAGCAGTCAATGAGGCCGAGCACACAGCCATCGAACTATCGAAGGCCATCACAGCAACAAAGATCGAGTATAAAATGGTGTAGAGCTATTTCACCTAACAGATTGGCTACTAGACCATGGGAATCTACGTCACAATAAATATTTGGCAGGATATTTTAGCAACTAATCGGCCTTGGCATGCCATCTCAGCTAAGCAGATTGAGTGCAGAACAGGGCAAGGAAGCTTCTTAAGCAGATCATATTGACTGCAAACTACTTCGGCAAACAGTGAGATTAACAACATCTACCAGCTAACATTTAGCGCTACACCAACATGAACGGGGCCTCAGTCTAGAATGCGCGTACCGTGGGAGAAGCTGACCGCCGTGCGTCTCCACACGAACGTCGCCAGCGGTGGCGGCACTGTCCACCGTGCGCCTCCACAAGAACGTAGCCAGAGGTGGCGGCGCGGCTAGAGGACGGCAATCTACAAGAGCGTACTGTGGGAGCGAGAGGATCGCCGTGCGTCCCCTTGATGAACCGCGGCGCTGACGTATCGGCGCGGTGGGGAGG
>NC_041393.1:218708851-218739856 GCF_002162155.2 Triticum dicoccoides | reverse complement strand
GAGGATTTTCGCGCGGTGGGTGGGGGGAGTTGGTGCATGGTCGTTTCTCCAAGTGCAGTCCCACGTGTCAGTAAAGAGGCAAGCCGAAGCATGTTTTGTTTGCGTGAGCCGTGTGCAGGACCGAACGTGTGTGGGGTGTAATGCGACCGCGACAGGATTGATGTGAGTGTACCGCCTTTTTCCTTTTAAACTAGGTGCTTCGCCCCCTCAAAAAAATTTGTTGCTTCGAGTGATCCATCGATACTACTACTAGTAATCCGGTAATCCCAACTAAAACAGCGCGGCCGGGTCTTTTCCCGCGCGATATGATGGGAGGTTGGCTTAGTTGGGTTTTTTAGGACGAGTAATGCTACACCTACGTAATCCCAGTTACGTAATTAACGTAATGTGAAACGTGTGAGTTTTTGATTGTAGATTGGGGGGAGGGAGGAGCCCACCACCATGAAAATCAGGGGAGGAGAGAGAGAGGCAGTTTACGTTAACCCTTTCGTAGGTTCCCGTAGATGTAGAAAGATATGAAATGCATGAATGTGTAGTGGACGTACTATTGGAGTGCCTAAGATAAATTGTGTATGTATAGACCCTATGTGTTTATTTTACTTCGCATGTTAGATTTGTCTCGGTTCAATAAAAAGCAGAGTTGGTGATGATGGTGTGCCTGTCATCCTGCAATATAGGTCGTCCAATCTATATCTAACAGATAGGAAGGAAACTATGACAATTTACCCGCACTCCTCTCCACATTTGCAGATAAGGCTTTCCCTCGTTCATCCTTTTCTCCCACAAGATCTTGATCTTCCGTGCAACGCATGGTCATCTTGCGAGTACTCCTACAATATACTACTATATTATTGTGAAAGTTCATATACACCGGCCGAGATTAATGCAAACACGGCAGATTTTCATTACATTTCAAACTTTTATAGGACAAAAAAATAAAAGAAACCCGACCCTAAACCTATTCTATGGCGGTGACCGACGTCCTCCATCTGCGATCTCTATGCACGGGGCCGGGGTTCAAGACCCGTGAAGTGAAGGTGCAGTCTCTGGCGAGGAAGAGTAGAACACGGGATACGGACCGGCCAGTTGGCACCATGCCCTGCTGCCTCCCATGCCCTACTCATCCTCGGAGGAGTCCCCGACCTCAGCGGTGCCAGACGTTGGATGGCGGCAAGTAGGACGCGTGGCTGACGGTGCTCCCGTCGTCGGCCGCCAACGTGGCCACTGCTTGTGCGGTCGCGTCCGCGTTCGGCTACGCCGCTATTGCGTCGCGAGAGGCGACTTGAGCGAGGGCGGCGACCTCGAGCTTCATCCCCGAAGACAATCTCTTCCGCAGAGCGTTCGCACTTGCGTTCATGGCGGATGTGGTGCCAGGTAGGAGGACGATGCCCTATGGTGTGGAGGTTAGCTGGGCGTTGCCGCTTTAAGTAGCGCATTCCGGCGAGGCCAAGCGTCCGGGTGCGTCATTAAGTCGCCGGAGTTGGTTCCTCGGGCACCGAGCCTCTTAACGATGACATACAAACGGACGACATGAATGTGGGCACCTAGTGCCGGCTGGGAACACACCGCGCGACGGTGTGAGGGACGAGGGTTTTGGTGTGCCAGGGTAGTCAGTTGCGGTCGTGGCAACGTTGGAGATGCCCTTTGCTCACATGCGATCCCCGCATGTCATTGAAAAAGCAAGATGACCCGGCATGGTCTCAGGTCCTGAGGATGCAGTTGGCCGCGCTACACCACTCCGCGGACGCGTCGCGGCGCCCCGTGCATGCTCGATGAGCCGGGTGTTGGGGTGTGTTTGGATTGTGGCCAAAGTGCACCTTACCAAAATTTTGGTCATGACCCAAAGATTGGTCTTTGTTTGGATGGTTGCCATTTTTTTGGCATGCCAATGAACTCTATCCAACTCTAGTTCATTTTTCTTGCCAATGTCGGCCAAATCATGGGCAACCAATACCTCAACCAAAATTTTCGCTACCCAATGCTTTGATGGGGCAACCTTGGGCACAAATCAAACATACTGTTAGTCGAGCCACAACAGTAACGCCACCCTCGGCACACTGAAACCGACCGTGTCTAGCGACGATATGAGCATTTCACTCATCGCAGTCGCTGTGTCCAGAGGCGGTGCTGGAGCAGCGCCATGTTGTTGGCCCCAACGACCCACATGAACTGTTGTCGGTGGCGAGGAGGTCGTGGGCCAGCTCCTTCATTGGACTAGTCTGCGCTACGTCATCCCGACGGGTGTGCCCCACATGTCGGTTTCCCTATTTTCTCGGCCATATTCGAGCGTCAGTGCTCCGCGTTGCGCATTAGGCCTTTCACTATGTAGGCCAAGCGAGACAACTTATTTTTTATTTGAGCCGTTCAAGTATAATCATGTGACGTTTGCTTATTTCTCATTCCTCTCCAACCCTCTTCTCCATCGATCATGTCGCCCTCCGGTCGAGTCCATCCTCCCGCATGCCTCATTTGAACATTCCTCCGAGTATCATTCGCATGTACCCACCCTAGTCCTCTTTCAATCAATCTCCGGACCCCGAGATGAAATCGAGAGAGAACTAGTGGGGGCACGTGATACCTAAGGTGATTCAAAATTTTGAACAAGTGATCATAGCATCCGCAAATCATATATAAAGGGTATTAAATGTTCGTTTCATTTTTGAACGTACAATATACTCCCTCCTATCATTTCTAGTTTACATATAAGTTTTATGTGTAGTCAAAGTATCTCTACTTTGATCAAAAAGGTATCAACATTCAACAACGCCCAATCAATATTGTTAGATTCGTACGTACTCCTAGATTTGTACTCGAGATGGTTTATAATTTGTTTTCAACCATGTGAATGTGCTTTTTCTCGCGCATGCTCTTCCTACTAGGATTTCGCCACGTATAGCCAGTCCAATAGTAACTTTTTTAAGCTCCCTGTCCAATTACACGTGGAGTACTGACAACATCTGTACTCCCTCCTTCCATTTATATAGGGCCTATGTGGAGGAGACAGATGTGAAAAAGTAAGGGGAGTGAGCTCTCATGCAAGAGCCTTAGCTATATACGCATTCCTAGTTAAATAGTACAATAAATATGAAGAAAGAGATAGAGAGGAGATGGAAAAAAGTACTAATACAATAGCCAACCTTATATTTTTTTTGCGTGAAATAGCCAACCTTATAGCCCACACTACCGTATGAGTGCATATAAATAGATGATGGCTATAGATGACAAGGCAATCCCTCATAGCCATCGACTGGCTATATTATTAACCATGCTCTAATGCATTTTTAAAACCGCATTTGACTATTGACAAGATTAATAGTACATGAGATGTATAATGTGAAAATTATATCATTGGAAACTCCTTTCACATACGAATTTGACCGTATGCTTTGTGTAAGTTGCATGTCATATATTATTACTCTAACATTTGGTCAAAGTTAGCCTCGAAAAACGCATTAGGACCTGTATAGTAAATGGAAGGAGGGAGTAGTAGTTGAGGGAGTCCTGGATTAGGGGGTATTCGGACAGCCGGACTATATACTTTGGCCGGACTGTTGGACTATGAAGATACAAGACTCAAGACTTCGTCCCATGTCCGGATGGGACTCTTCTTTGCGTGGAAGACAAGCTTGGCGATTCGGATATTATATTTCCTTCCTTGTAACCGACTCCATGTAAACCCTAGCCGAGGGAGTCCTGGATTAGGGGGTGTCCGGATGACCGGACTATAACCTTTGGCCGGACTCCTGGACTATCAAGATACAAGATTGAAGACTTCGTCCCGTGTCCGGATGGGACTTTCCTTGGCGTGGAAGGCAAGCTTGGCGATACGGATATGTAGATCTCCTCCCATTGTAACCGACTCTGTGTAACCCTAGCCCTCTCCGGTATCTATATAACCCGGAGGGTTTTAGTCCGTAGGACGAACAACAATCATACCATAGGCTAGCTTCTAGGGTTTAGCCTCTCTGATCTCGTGGTAGATCTACTCTTGTACTACCCATATCATCAATATTAATCAAGCAGGAGTAGGGTTTTACCTCCATCGAGAGGGCCTGAACCTGGGTAAAAACACCGTGTCCCTTGTCTCCTGTTACCATCCGCCTAGACGCACAGTTCGGGACCCCCTACCCGAGATCCGCCGGTTTTGACACCGACATTGGTGCTTTCATTGGGAGTTCCGCTGTGCCGTCGCCATCAGGAAGGACGCCTCATCCCGTCTTTAAAGACGGCGCTGTCGCTAAAGGAGCTTTGGCTATCGGCCAAACTCTCCGGCTAGGCGGTTTTCTTATGATCGCCTGTTCGGCCGTCGCGCCGACGATGACTTCTTGGGTCATCGAAAGCAATCTCCACGTCAACTCGGAACTCGCCGAGCAGTTAGATCCGATGGAGCTCTCTTCCGTAAACGAGCTCTTGGGTCGCATCGCCACCCTGGGAGTCACTACAGACTATGATCAGATTGGGCTTAAACCCGATCCGAGAGAGATTAACTCTCCCCAGGTCACCCACCACGTCGCAGTGGTGGAGGAACAGTGCGGCAAGTCTTCATCTATCTTAAGGACTAGTTATGTCCGGATTCCTGACCCCTCCAAGCCGGATACCCGCGGAGGGGAGGACGTCACTCAAGCACTGAACCTAAAGTCAGGCAGCGGGCTAGATTCATTGACAACATCCAAGAACCCAAGCTTCCGAGTTCGGAAACTCCTTGGCCCCTGAGTCTCACATTGGGCGAGGTTCCGGATTTAATTCCACCCGCCCACCCAAATATAAGGGATCTATCCCAAATTCGGCAAGAGCCCGCAGAAACAGTACACCATTACTGGGCCAGATTCCTCCTGGTTATGAATAGGATAAAGGACTACCGCAAGGAGGATGCAATTTCATTCTTCTGCAATAATTGCACGGACAACGGAATCCTCAACGCCATAAGTCGCCGTGAAATTACACACTTCGCCGACTTGGCATCCATTGTATGAAAGTACTGTGCGATGGAAAGCGCTTGGAAAACCGAAATAAATTTTTGGGACAATCCGGCCTTGAATACAACCCTAGTCCAAAACAAAAGGGTGCATTATCACCAGGCACCTGGGTTAAACAACAAAAAGCAAAAACCCTCTGTAGGGCATGGAACCGTACTGGAGGGATGGCTCAATGGACCCTGTAAAATTCATAGTACAGAGGGCGCCACACCAACTCATAGCCTTAGAGCGTGTTGGATACTCCGGCAGGTGGCCGGGAGTGGCGAGGAGCTTCTAACTCCAGAATTCACAGAGCACCAGCCCAGGGATACCAGTACGGTATTAACAGTCTTCGAGACTTTCGCGTCAAATAATATGCGGAAACAAACACTCCGCAACCTTGCCGAAGTCTACCAAGTAGCAACAATAAACCCATGGAGTGACACGGCTATTAGCTTTAATGCTAGTGATGAACCTAAATTCCGAACAGCCCGAGCACCAGCCGTATTGGTCCTCAGTCCAATAGTGGACGGCTTTCGCCTTACCAAGGTACTCATGGACGGTGGTAGCGGATTGAACCTCATTTATGAGGAAACCCTTCAAAAAATGGAAATAGATTGGAGCCGCATTGAGCGAAGCAACACAACCTTTAGAGGAATAATCCCTAGTCGGGAAGCGTGTTGTACAGGAAAAATCACACTGGATGTGGTGTTCGGCACGTCGGATAATTACAGGTCCGAGGAGGTCACATTTCAAGTGGCCCCATTCAGCAGCGGATACCACGCTCTATTAGGGCGAGAAGCATTCACGTTTTTTCAAGCTATACCCCATTACGGGTACATGAAGCTCAAAATGCCCGGACCCAATGGAATCATCACTCTTGCTAGTGACCCGGACATAGCACTCCGCGCCGAAAACAAGACAGCCGCACTGGCCCTTGAGGCACTATCCGAAGCCCTAGCGGCCGAAGAACTGACTGCTTTGCGCTCCACGGTGAATAGGGACGACGTGGTACTCGATAAAAGATCCAAGTCCACCTCCTTTAAACCGGCGGACGAAATAGTCAAATTCCAAGTCCATCCAACGGACCCTCCAAAAACGGCCTCCATCGGGGCGAACTTAAACCCTCATGTAGACGCCACACTACGAGAATTCCTACGCGAAAATTGGGACATCTTTGCCTGGCACCCTTCAGACATGCCAAGAATCCCACGCAGGCTGGCCGAACACAGCCTAAACATCCTAAAAGGATTCAAGCCTGTCAAGCAGGCTCTCCGGCATTTCTCCGAGCCTAAGAGACAAGCCATGGGAGAGGAGCTAGCCAAACTACTGGAGGCCGGATTCATTAGAGATATAAAACATCTGGACTGGCTAGCAAACCTGGTGATGGTACCAAAGAAGGACAAATCCTGGCGCCTCTGCATCGATTTCAAGGACCTCAACAAGGCTTGCCCAAAGGATCCCTTCCCCCTCCCCCGCATTGATCAAATTATCGACGCTACCGCAGGACACGATTCATTGTGTTTCCTCGACACATACTCCGGCTACCATCAAATTAAGATGGCAGAGCCAGACCAAGCCGCAACGGCATTCATCACCCCATACGGCCCATTCTGCTTCAACACAATGCCCTTCGGGCTCAAAAATGCCGGCGCAACATATCAGCGCATGATTCATACATGTCTGGAAAACCAGATTGGCAAAACAGTAGAAGCATACGTAGACGACGTGGTCGTTAAAACCAAGCATGTCGAAACTCTAGTAGACGACTTGAGGCTCACATATGACATCAAGCTCAACCCGGAAAAATGCGTTTTCGGCGTACCAGCCGGAAAGCTCTTGGGCTTCATTGTATCCGGTAGAGGAATTGAAGCAAACCCAGCCAAGATCCGAGCTCTGTCACAATTGGATATTCCAAAGGACCTCAAACAAATACAAAAATTGACTGGATGCGTGGGGCTCTAAGCCGCTTCATCTCCCGCTTGGGAGAAAAGGCATTACCCCTTTATCGCCTCCTCCGGTGCACCGAACACTTTGAGTGGACGGATGCTTCCACGGCTGGACTAGAAGAAATAAAAGCCATATTGGCAACAAACCCGGTCCTGGCCGCGCCTAACATCGGCGAACCATTGCTATTATACATTGCGGCAACCCATCAAGTTGTAAGCGCAGTGCTTGTCGTTGAACGAGAAGCGGACCGACACAAATTCCCCATTCAAAAACTAGTTTACTACATGTCCACTGTCCTCACTCCATGCAAGTCACGGTACTCGCATTATCAGAAGATAGGGTACGCGGTGTTTATGGCATCCCGGAAGCTACGCCACTACTTTCAAGAGTGTTCGATAACAGTAGCCTCCGAAGTACCTCTTAACGATATTATAAACAACCGCGACGCGACGGGACGGATTGCCAAATGGGCCGTTGAGCTCCTCCCGTTCGACATAACCTATAAGCCACGGCGGGCTATCAAGTCGCGAGTTTTGGCCGACTTTGTCACCGAATGGACTGAAGCCGAACTTCCTAAAGAGTATGGCACATATTCCAACTGGATCATGCACTTCGACGGCTCCAAAATGTTAGCGGGTCTGGGGGCTGGTGTCGTTCTGACGTCCCCAACAGGATATACAGTTCAATATGTACTCCAGATAATGTATACGGACTCTAACAACGCACCCGAATACGAGGCCCTTCTACATGGTCTCCGGATGGCAGTCTCCATGGGCATCCAACGCCTAGAGGTGCGTGGGGATTCGAACCTCGCGATATCCCAAATAAATGGAGACTTTGATGTCAAGGATCCGAAAATGGCAGCTTATCGCAACACCGTCCTAAAAATGTCAGCTCGGTTTGAGGGGCTCGAATTTCACCATATAGCCCGGGAAAACAATCAGGCAGCAGACGTCTTGGCACGCATCGGCGCAAAGCGCGATGCAGTCCCCCCCAACATTTTCTTGGAGAGGCTATTCAAGCCATCCGTATCATGGGAAGGGGAATCCATAAATAACAGCTCGGACCCAACCGCACCGCCCAACACCGAACATTCTGACACAACGGGAGGCTATGCCAACGAAGTAACATCCTCAGCCCACGTAATAGTGGCAGTCATTGCCCCGTGGACAGAACCATTCCTAGCCTACCTAAGCAGACAGGAACTTCCCGAGGACCAAAACGAGGCACGCTACATAGTGCGGCGATCTAAAGCTTATAAAGTCCATGATGGGGAGCTTTATAAGAAAAGCACTACCGGAGTCCTTCAAAGGTATATCTCCAAAGAGGAGGGGCGGAATCTTCTGGCTGAAATTCATGCCGGACTCGGCGGGCACCACGCCGCAGCCCGGGCCCTTGTTAGCAAGGCCTTCCGTATAGGATTTTATTGGCCGACGGCCCGGGCAGATGCTCAGGACTTAGTCCAACGATGCGTCGGTTGCCAACTCTTTGCTAACCAAAGCCATATGCCACCCACTACCCTCCTAACTATTCCCGTCACCTGGCCCTTCACGGTCTGGGGGCTTGACATGGTTGGACCCCTTAAAGGAGGAACCCACAAGCAAAAATACCTACTGGTCATGCTGGACAAATTCACCAAATGGATAGAGGCCAAGCCTGTTATGACGGCCGAATCCGGACCAGCGATAGACTTCATATCAGGGGTCGTACACCGGTACGGCGTCCCCCACAGCATCATCACTGATAACGGCACGAACTTTATGGCCGACAAGGTCAAACTCTGGTGCAAAAACATGGGCATTAAGCTTGACTACGCTTCAGTCTATCACCCACAAACTAACAGTCAAGTCGAGCGAGCAAATGGTCTAATAATGAGCGGCATGAAACCCAGATTAGTGCGGTCCCTCAAGGAATCTAACACGCACTGGGTAGAGGAGCTCGACTCCATACTCTGGGGGCTACGGACCACTCCGAATCGCACAACCGGATTCACACCATTCTTTATGGTATATGGCATAGAGGCAGTTCTGCCCTGCGACATAATTCATGACTCACCTCGCGTGCGCATGTACAAAGAAAGAGAAGCCAAACTCGATCGGCATGACAGCTTGGACGCCTTGGAGGAGGAGGATGACATGGCAAAATCCCGTTCAGCATTCTATCAATAGCAAGCTCGATGATATCAAAGCAGAGAAGTACGGGCCAAAACTTACAATGTTGGCGAGTTAGTTCTACGCCTGCCGGACAAGAAAAAGGACAAACTCAAGCCCAAATGGGAAGGTCCCTTCATTATTGACCAAGTCCTCACTGGTGGAGCATACCGTCTGCGTGATGCATCGGATAACCGACTCGAGCCGAACCCATGGAACGCAGCCCGTCTCCGAAGAGTCTACGCCTAGCGCTGGACTATGTGTTCCTCTCTTTCCTCTATCCATTTATTATACATTAGTTGTCTTACATTTCTCTACTTCTCCCTTCTTTTCTCTTACAGCCTTTAAGGGCTCGTTCGCGCCTTGTTCGCACACAAATTGACGTGCTACCCGCGCTCATCATACCTGGGGGCTTCTTTAACAGAAGCTTGTTTATACAGGGCCTCATGCCCAACACATGTATCACACTTCCGCATGTACCTTTTTTCTCACCATTATATGCATCGATATGACTTAAGTTTTGGCCAAGCTGGGTTGCTTGGCTCCTGTGCTTACCCCTACGTTCCCGATTGTTCGGCTAGGCGGTAAAGGGAGCACCTCTGCGATTGTTACTGCTGGGTCAGCCGGATGTGTACCTCAGACTGGGTGAAGCCAAAAGCTAGCATTCTTAAGGGAATATTCGGTCGGTGAACTAAAGATGATTTCCCACTCGTTTATCTATATTCCCCTAGATGCGTTTCTGCTCTTTTCGCCGGACATGCACTTTAGGGCATGCACTTTAGGGCATGCCTCTCTAGGGAAAGGAACCCCTAACGGAACTATTCTCCCTGGAAGATGTTTCTTACTAACCATGTAATATAACATAACTAGTTGGGCACTTGTCTGTTCAAGCACTAATGACCCCTACGCCTGGTCTCCACGCATGCCCTGGTTCTTACATAACCGAGAGGGTATTCGGACGCACTCCGGACTATTGGGTCCCGAGGTTGAAGCGAAAAGGTCCGCCATGACAAACGATCTACAATCCGGCTAGAAGGCATTTTATATGTCATTTTAAATTACATAGTCAATTTGACTGGGTATATTCCTCTTCAATACCATCCAACAGGCTATCTAGTTTACAGTCCTGTTGGGAATATTTGGTGGCCAACTCTACCTGGCCGTACACTAAACTCACAGGGATCTCCTTCCCAGCGGGCCCCACAGGTCCGACCTCGGCCATGTGGTTTAGGTCGGCCTTCGTGTACCACGTCTTCACCATGGCCTAGGCCTCCCTAGCGCCTTGCCGGCAGGCCGATATCTTCCATAATCAAAAGTGCCACCGTGCTCCCTTCAGCTTCCCTGCAAGCTCTCCAAGGCCTTCGGGCATGTAGACGGATGGCCACAAGGCCTGGACGACGCCTTGCATTACCTGCCGAACTCGTTCGTGCAGTTGTAAGAGCTCGGGAAGAAGGTCACCCGTAGAACCGGGCATTTCCTCGGCAGGCCGACCTGTCAGCATACCTATAGACTTAACTCTGTCAATCGACTTCCTCGCCGAACTCTTTTTCGAAGTTCGTTCAAGCATTTACTAAAAATGCCGCGTCGAAGCCGCCGATTCTCCTTCACGGAGTCCGACAGCTGAGCATGAACATCCTTTAGTTCCTCGCCCAGCTGGGTGTTGGCATCTTGGAGCTTATTCTTCTCTTGCCTCAACCTGGTAAGCACGTTCTCGCCGGCCTTTAACCGGCGCAAGAGTTGTTGCTTGTCCGGATCCACTCCGGCGCCATCTGCAATGTTATTGTCAGATTCGCACACATGCTGCCCTTCACAACATACTTGTCTTTCGAAGCATATATTACCAGAGGGGGTCTCCTTGGTCTCCCCCACCGTGGCTAGTGCGGCCTCAAGTTGGGCTTTGCACTCTTCCAGCTCCCGGGACAGTTGGGTATTCTTTTCTGTAAGATCCTGCATAACAAATGATCCTTAAATCAGTTATTCTAACTATTTCAAGTCTCGGGGGCTACTAACATATATAACCATCAAATTTTCTCACCCGCATGTCTTTTATATACTGCTCTGTGGCTCTGGCTAGACCATTTTGAGCGGCACGGAGGTACGCATCTCCCGTATTAAAGGCATCCAATGCCTCCTGGGAGAAACAAGCGGCGCGAAGAACTGTCCGGCGACGCCTGTGGTTCATGGCACTTTCCACCTCGGAATTGGTGGCAGATAGCCCGTCTGCATCCTCTGTCAGAGGAGCGCCCAATGCACGCCTCGTGTTCACCTCCGCTTCCGGACCCGGCCTTGGAGCCTAGCCGATGGAGGCGCGATTGGCAACCTCTCCGGATATAGTCCGGCGAGCGCTCTTTTTCCTGAAGAGAGCACGAGCGTTAGTATACCTTCAGGGAATAAAACCTGGGAATAAAATCGTGCGCCATACCGCTGCGCCGGCGTCTCAATCCGGACCGCACTTCTTTTAAGCCTGTCGGGCCTTGATGCCCCTTGTTGGCTAGCCACCGCAGGCTCGGCCCTCTTCCTCAAGGACTTCCCCTTCAAAAACGCCATTGGTATACGGTGATAAAAAATAAGCACGGGTGGATCATCTTAAAAGTACGGGGACTTCGGTCTCGGTTACTTGTGAGGCTGGAAGTAGTCCGGATAATCGGCCGTAATGGCCACCAAAGTGTTGTCCTTGCTCAATTGATGAAACACCCCATCGATTAGCTCCACAGCTAAGTCCGGGTCCTCTTGGGAGTCCGGATCAAAGGACCGTTCCGGGTCCTCGGGTTGTGGAGGAGGGCTGTTTATCTCCTTTACAGCCTGGCATAGCTCCTGCGTTGAAATTGCTAGGCTGAATACTTAACTATGAGAATATGAAACGGATGGGCGAGTGGAAGTGCCCGCTTACCCAGCTCGGACGATTGTACATAGAAAATCTGCCCCGTGGGTTGGCACGGAGGAATTCCTCCTCTTCTCCCTTGTACAAAGTGGACAAGATCTTTATTAGAGCGGCAGCAGATTCCAGCCCCTTACGGCCGCACCGGGTGGCGTCATCCTCCTCGTTGAAATCCCACATGGGGTGGCCTCTATATTGAAGCGGCTGCACACCCCGCATAATGCATGTGGCCATGACCTCGATCATGGTCAGTCCAGAATGAGCTAACAACCTTATCCAGCTCATCAGGTAAAGGACGTCCTTGTCATTTTCCTTCTGAGGGCTCCGTGGACGCCAGCTTAGGCGCTTCTTCAAAGGAGCATTATTAAACTCAGGGAGGCCGATCCGAACAGGGTCCGGCAGGGGGACATCTTCTATATAAAACCATTCTGATGGCCAGTCTTCGGACGCCTTCTTTGGGGTTCCGGATAGACATCCGGTCCCGGCGATGCGCCATAGTTCGGCTCCGCCCACTTGATATATCGACCCCTCCTGAGAACGGGGCACAAGGCAGAACAGTTTCTTCCATAGTGCGAAATGAGCCTCGACGCCCAGAAACAGCTCGCAAAGGGCTACGAAGCCTGCAATATGCAATATGGAGGCAAGCGTAAGGTTATGCAACTGGAGGCCGTAGAACTCCAGGAGCCCCCGAAGAAACGGATGAATTGGAAATCCGAGCCCTCTTATCAAATAAGGGACAAGGCATACCCGCTCTCCTTTGGAGGGATTGGGGACGTTCTCCGCTTGCTCTCCACCATTATAGGGCGAGCCCGGCTCGAACCGGGACTATGTAGGCTGGGGGGAGAAACCCCTTGGTTTGGAGCGCCACTAGCTCGTTGTGCGGGACAGAGCATCTCTCCCAATCTCCAGGCTGAGGGCTGGGGGGCGAGAGGAGGAGCTGCATCGACTAGCCATGATGTAATGGATCTCTATCGAATGCACTCCGATGAATGCTCGCGGAGGGAAGATGATGTGATTCGGATCTAAACCCCTGTCTCTTTTATACGCGGCTCATTTGCGCAGCTAGTGGGGTAAATGAAAAAACACCCTGGCTTTTCACATTCGCTTGACACGTGGAAGATGGCCATTATTGGGCGCAGAAGCCAAGGAGCGCAACATTCATCAGAAGCCGGACACTATTCAACGGGTATATGGAATTTGGAGAAGAACCCGCCTTGCAATGCCGAAGACAAATCTGCGCGCCGGACTCATCGTCATTGAAGCCCGGTTCGGGGGCTACTAAGGGAGTCCCGGATTAGGGGGTGTCTGGATAACCGGACTATATAACCTTTGGCCGGACTCCTGGACTATGAAGATACAAGATTGAATACTTCGTCCCGTGTCCGAATGGGACTTTCCTTGGCGTGGAAGGCAAGCTTGGCGATACAGATATGTAGATCTCCTCCCATTGTAACCGACTCTGTGTAACCCTAGCCCTCTCAGGTGTCTATAAACCAAAGGGTTTTAGTCCGTAGGACGAACAACAATCATACCATAGGCTAGCTTCTAGGGTTAAGCCTCTCTGATCTCGTGGTAGATCTACTCTTGTACTACCCATATCATCAATATTAATCAAGCAGGAGTAGGGTTTTACCTCCATCGAGAGGGCCCGAACCTGGGTAAAAACATCGTGTCCCTTGTCTCCTGTTACCATCCGCCTAGACGCACAGTTTGGGACCCCCTACCCGACATCCGCCGGTTTTGACACCGACACTAGCCCTCTCCGGTGTCTATATAAACCAGAGAGTTTGGTCCGTATGAGGATGATCACAACATTCATAATCATCATAGGCTAGCTTCTAGGGTTTAGCCTCTATGATCACGTGGTAGATCAACTCTTGTAACACTCATATCATCAATATCAATCAAGCAGGAAGTAGGGTTTTACCTCCATCGAGAGGGCCCGAACCTGGGTAAACATTGTGTCCCTTGCCTCCTGTTACCATTGGCCTTAGACACACAGATCGGGACCCCCTACCCGAGATCCGCCGGTTTTGACACCGACATTGGTGCTTTCATTGAGAGTTCCTCTGTGTCGTCGCTGCAAGGCTCGATGGCTCCTTCAATGAACAACAACGCGGTCCAGGGTGAGACTTTCTCCCCCAGACAGATCTTTGTGTTCGGCGGCTTCACAGTGCGGGCCAATTCGCTTGGCCATCTGGAGCAGATCGACAGCTACGCCCCTGGCCATCAGGTCATGTTCGGAAACCTAAATTACACAGCCAATATCCGCGGAGACTTGATCTTCAACGGATTCGGGCCTATGCCAGGAGCGCCGGACAGTCACGATGAGCACGGCTTAGACCTGCTGACGGACAACGCCAGGGATATCGCCCCTGCAGGAGCCCCGGACCTAAATCCAGGGGAGAGTGTGTCGCCCGAGGATGGGTGGATGGATCCCGCCCCGAAGGCTGCACACCCATCGGCGGTAGAGCCGAACACATACTTCACCCCCAAGGAAGCCTGTGACACCGGACCCCCGGGTTCGTATCCGGCTGTAGGTTCCAGTCCGCGCACCTCCGAGCCCGCGGAATCAGGTTGGGCACCGGTCATGGAGTTCACCACTGTGGATATCTTCCAGCACTCGCCCTTTGGTGACATGCTAAACTCATTAAAGTCTCTCTCTTTGTCAGGAGACACTTGGTCGAACTATGTCCGGCTCGAGTCGGAAGCTGGCGACGAAGGAATTCGTTGCCCACCCACCACCCACTTCATAGCCACTGTCCACAATGTAACAGACATGCTTGAATTCAACTCTAACAACACCGACGGTATGGACGTCGGTGCAGGGGATGATTCAGAACCACCACTCACGGAGCGCTGGACTGCCACCTCATCATATGATATATACATGGTGGACACGCCCAAGAAGGACGACGGCGACAAACTGGAGGATAAAACCCCCGGACAAAAGCCAAAACGACGCTGTAGGCGCCGCCCCAAGTCCAGCAACAGTAAAAACGGCGATAACACCGCTAGAAAGATCGACACCACCGTCAACTCCGGAGGCAACAACGACCATATGGACCCAGCGATGGAGTAGGATGAACCAGGTCACGCTGAACACAGCTCGAAGCAGACGCCCGATCACAACGATCCCGAGGAATGAACTAATCAAACCGCCCCGGGACAAGATCACAGTCTGGATGAGGACGCATTCATCATCCCGGAGACATGCTTGGAACGAGATAACCTCCACAGAAAGCTTATGGCCACTGCGAGAAGTCTGAAGAAGCAGAAGCAAAAGCTTAAAGCCGCATAGGACACGCTCAATCGTAGATGGAATAAAGTACTAGACACTAAAGAAAAGTATGGCCACGATCGCCAAACAAAGAGCTACCCAAAGCGCAAGCTGCTACCAGAATTCGACGACGAGGCCGTTCCACCGAAGAACAATACGACCAATAGGCCGAACAAACCACTTCGAAACCGCAATGGAGCAGCTCCCGGATAAGAAGGCCAGCGCGACCAGGACCGTCTATGAATCTAGAGGACACGCCCCGATGTAGGACTATGGTAACCAAAACGATCAGACTAATCGAATACCAGTTCGGAATCAATACCGGACACATCAACAGCCGACGACACGCCATAGCACGTACAGAAACAGGGGGGCTGCTCACCCTCTGTGCTTCACCAAAGAGGTACTGGACCATGAATTTCCACAAGGTTTCAAACCTATGAACATTGAGGCATACAACGAAACGACAGACCCCGGGGTTTGGATTGAGGATTTTATCCTGCATATCCACATGGCTTGTGGGGATGACCTCCACGCCATCAAGTATCTTCCCCTCAAGTTGAAAGGACCAGCTCGACACTAGTTGAAAAGCCTCCCTGAAAAATTAATAGGAAGTTGGGAGGAACTCTAGGACGCTTGTAGGGCAAATTTTCAAGGGACCTATGTCCGACCCCCGAATGCGGACGATTTAAGTCACATAATTCAACAGCCTGGAGAGTCCACCCACAAACTTTGGAACAGATTCCTCACTAAGAAGAATCAAATTGTCGACTGTCCGGACGCTGAAGCCCTAGCAGCCTTCAAGCACAGTATCCGGGACGAATGGCTCGCCAGACACCTCAGCCAAGAAAAGCCGAGGACAATGGCAGCCCTAACAAGCCTTATGACCCGCTTTTGTGCGGGTGAAGACAGCTGGTTGGCCCGTAGATGCACCATCGACCCAAGTACATCCGAAATCAAGTATGGAAACGGGAAGCCACGGCGCGATAAAAACAAACGTCGAAACAAGGAAGTAAGTCTGGACAACACAACGGTCAACGCCGGATTCAGGGGCTGTCGACCCAGTCAACAAAAGAAGGCACTTAAAGGCAGCAACGAAGGACCGTCCGGCCTGAACAAAGTCTTGGACAGACTATGCCAAATTCAGGGCACCCTCGAAAAACCTGCGAACCACACTCATAGAGAATGTTGGGTCTTCAAGCAGGCTGGCAAATTAAATGCTGAACACAAGGGAAGGGAGACACCAAGTGAAGACGAGGATGAGCCTCGCTAGCTGAACACTGAGGGACAGCAAAATTCACACCAGAGGTAAAAACAGTAAACATGATCCATGCGACTCACTTATCAACAAGAAGGCGCAAACGCGCACTCAGTGACACATGCGTTATAGAGCCCGCGGCACCCAAAGTCAACTACTGGTCGGCCTGCCCGATCACCTTTGATCACAGGGACTATCCGACTAGTATGCGGCATGGAGGATCAGCTGCCTTGGTGCTCGACCCAATAATCAACGGATACCATCTTACTCACGTCCTCATGGATGGCGGCAGTAGTCTTAATCCAATATGCCAGGACACTATCCATAGGATGGGCATAGACCCATCCAGAATCAACCATAGTAACACCACCTTTGAAGGGGTGATACCAGGCGTTGAAGCACACTGCAGGGGATCCCTCGTACTAGAGGTGATGTTTGGCTCCCCAGGCAACTTCAGAGGTGAAAAGCTACTCTTTGCCATCGCCCCCCTCCAATGTTGTTATCAAGCACTGCTAGGGAGAACGGCCTTTGCCCACTTCAATGCAGTACCGCACTACGCCTACCTTAAACTCAAAATGCCTGGTCCACGCGACGTCATCACTGTTAACTGAAGCACAAAGCGTTCCTTACGCACTGAGGAATACGCAACGGCTCTAGCAGCCGGACTCTAAGCGGCCTCTAATACCAAAAAGCATGAATGGTCGTTAAGACCTCGGACACGGTTGGACGAGTCCGGCAGCCCAGATCAACCTGGTCTACGCGCCACACATGTAATCCCATAGAGGATACCAGGGGCTATAGATAATTAATAGAGCCCACTTTTCGGCCTCACCTCATTAACATGCCAATGTCTAATACTTCTACTATCCATTAGTGATAGCTAACTTTTCGCATGCTTATGTCATACTCTTCTCCATGAGTTTTTCTTTTTACAGACACCATTCGTGCGACACCCTCCCAGGCCACGGCACAACGGAGACAAAGGCGCAGACGTGCAGTAGGGCCCCGCTCAAAGGTTTATCTTTAGATTAAGCCCCTATGTAAACCTGCTTTATTGTCTCTTGTTGATTACATATCCCTGGGCACCACACCCACAAAGGATACTGCTGTTATTGGCATTTCGCCATGACAAACTAATGCACGTACCTGGGAATATTGGGTACATAATAAGGGGCGTTACTCAGCCCAGTAAAAGTTCGAATACCTTCGGGAGTGTTCGGCGTCGCGAGTTTGGCCTTATATGCATCAGCTCCGAATCATGTCTTTGGTCAAATGTTGGGTTTGCCCGGCTCTTGGGTTTGCCGCCTTACGTTCCGTTCTTATCGGCTAAGGCGGCCAAAGGAGAACTACTGCGATTGTGCCCTGGTTATTCCGGATGAGCACCTCAGTAGAGAAAGCCGAAAACTAACTGTCATGATATAGCGAGAGACAGTTCAACCACTCGAAGACCTATAGGAATCTTTAGGATTCCTCCGCATTAACGAAGGACCGCTCCCCGGTCATGTACACACGCGCCCGTATTCAGATGTATGCAAAGGTACCAGGGGCTACATAGTAGCCCCACCATCAAACTCCTATGGCTAAGTGAAAGTGTTACAACTATATAGTCCGGTTGCCTAGTTCGACGTGCAATCACCTCCTTAATGGACCAAGACATTGGATCAAGTGTGATGACACATACTTTTCGCGAACACCCCTGCATTGTGTGCGTGGGGGCTAAAGCCAACGACTGCTAACTTTCAGATTACGCATATACATAAAAACGACCGCACGGGAGGCACAACAATACTTTCGGGCAAAAAGTATAAATATCTGCTCCATAATTAAAATAACATCGTTTTTACAATGATAAGACTTGTCACTCAAACATGACATTCTTCGAGCACTGCGCCTCTATTAAGCGCGCACCTTCTACTACCTGATCCAAGTAGTGCTCGGATGGATCTTGGCCTCCCACCGGATTCTGAGTCGCAATGATGGTGGCCTCCATATCTGTCCTATATGCTTTAACGCGGGCAAGGGCCATCCGTGCACCCTCTATGCACGCCGACCTCTTCATGGCATCAATCCGTCATATGGCACCAAGGAATTGTTGCACTACACCAAAATAACTGTCCGGCTTGGGCCCCTTTGGCCATAGATGGTCTATCACAGACCGCATTGAAAGTCTGGACAGCCTGTGAAGCTCGGCCATAGCAGCCATTCTCTCACTCAAAGGCCATGTGCGCGTTGGAGCGCTGAACTACGACCAGAACAACTTTTCCACTTCATCATCTCTTTGATCCTCTACTTGGCCGCATCAGCTGCATTCTTCGCCTAATCTGCATAGGCGTCTGCACGACTCCAGCATCGATCAAGAGGAGCATACTTCGGATCTAAGAATTTCATCCGCAACAAATAGGGGTTTCTAGCCGCGATCTCTCCGGCTTGTCAAAGCTCCTCTCGTGCATTCCTAATGTCGGAACGCGTCTCCTTGGCCGCATCAAGGGCCTTCTTCAGGTGAGCCTTATTAGCCTGATTTTCTTTTTCAAGTAACTCATACCGGTTGGCGGCGTTTTCTAGCTCCACAGCCATTTCGGCTATTTTATCTTCGCTTCGGCGATGAGCAGCCTATTCGGCTCTCAACTCTTCGGCCGCCTTTAGGGCAGCCGCATTGCTCACCCAGGCCTGTTCCTTGGCCAGGGCAGCTCCGCCCTCAGGGCTTCCATGGCAGCAGCACCATCTGCAGTCCATATATATATATATAACATTAGCATTATGCCCCTCTCAGTTTCTCCTACAAAAAATATATAATAAGGAAAGCAGAGCACATACCTTGTGACTCGTTAAGCCGCTCGTTCACCAGTGTGATATCAGCATCAATAACTCCAATTTTCCTCCTAAGTTCGGCAACTTCAACGGACTGTTCGGCTGCCGGATCCTTAGATACCTGCGCATAAATACAGCACAATCATTACTTACACAATATGATCCTCTGTTTGCCGCCTCGGGCGGACAACCAGAGTCTCAAGGGCTACTATCTATATGGAGCACACCTAGCGCGTGCGTCACAGACAAAAATAATGTATTTTTCATTACATACCTCAAAGCCTCTGAGCAGGCTCGTAAAGGCCTCATTCAACCCTCTTGTGGCGGATGAAATCTTCTTGAGCACCATGCTCATTAATGAACGATGCTCCTCCGAGAGATCAGCTCGCTCCAGAAGGCCCGCCGGTGTGTCTGGCCGGATGCCGGATTGCGCCGGACCCTTTTTATCGCCCCCCGTGGGAGCTGAGCACTCCGGGCTCAGGGCGGCCAAAGTATTTGCTTCTGGCTCTGGCAGGGCTGGACTCCTCCATGATGACACCTCAGGATCGCCCGCCTCATGAGGCAGAGAGTTTGGTGGAGTCTCACTCTCCATCATCTCCGGAGGGAGATCCCCCGAAGACGAACTCTGTCGAGAAGAGCTACTAGCCGGACTGCAAAGAATAGATCTTGGTTATTGTTCTCAAGGAGGAAGGTAGTACCTTTGTATTCAAGATTAACTTACAGCTCGGTTGAGGGCTTGCCCGTTGGCAGGCATGGCGCGGTGAGGACGCCCTTCGTGGCAGGGCCCCCTGGGGAAGCTTTCTTCCCTTGTTTTGCCACCTCCGTCTCCAAGTCTTCGGAGGCGGCCCTTTTCTTCCCGCGAGGGGAGGAGGCCTTAGATTCCCCTCCCCGATTATCCTCCTTTCGGGAGGTAGCAATTCCCCCGGTTTGGATGCGCAATGTGTGAAGTTCTGCTTCTCTGTTCTTCCCTTCGTCTTTCCCCGAGGGCACTTTTCTTAGCACACGGTCAAGCATCTTGGCTATGGAAGGACTAGGCGAGCCTTCGGGAAGTGGCACCGGACACCTGATTCTCTCCGCCTTGCTGCACCATTCCTGGCCGCGGAGGATTTTCAAAATGATATTATGACAAATATAAACGAAGTGTTCGGTTTCTAGGTTACTTACTTGGGTATCTGGGCGATTGCAACTCATGCCCGCATCCTCGATGGTGTCCGGACACTTTGCTTGTGGTCCGAAGAATAACTTACACATCCCTTCGAGCGTCAGGCTGAAGAAGTGCAGAACAGTTCGCGGACCTTCCGGATTGAACTCCCACATCCGGAGAGGCCGGCGTTTGCACGGCAATATCCGTCGGATTAGCATTACCAGAATTATGATGGCAAAGCTAATGTCCCTTTCAAGAAGCTCCATGATGCGGCTCTGTAGTCTGGGTATGTCATTATCAGGCCCCCAATCCTGTCCTATATTGGTCCATGACGCCATTTGAGGAGGAGGACCCGAATGGAAGTCGAGGGCAGCCGCCCACTTTGTGCCTCTAGGAGCCATGACGTAAAACCACCTCCGCTGCCATAAATCAGACACCTCTGGGAAGGAGCCCTCTGGCCATGGAGCGTCAGCGTTCCTGCTTATTATTGCACCTCTGCACTCCACTTGACGCCCTTCAATCATCTTTGGTGTCACATTAAAGGTCTTGAGCCATAATCCGAAGTGTGGCGCGACATGAAGAAAAGCTTCACACACAATGATGAACGATGAAATATGGAGGATAGCATCTGGAGCTAGATCGTGAAAATCTAGCCTGTAATAGAACATGAGCCCTCTCACAAAGGGATCGAGGGTGAAGCCCAAGATGCAGAGAAAGTGAGAAACAAATACGACGCTCTCGTTGGGCTCGGGAGTAGGGATGACCTGCCCTGGAGCAGGAAGCCTGTGCTTGATGTCGGCGGTCAGATATCCGACCTCTCTAAGCTTCACAATGTCCCCCTCTGTGACGGAGGAGGCCACCCACCGGCCTTGGTTGGATCCGGACATGATGAAGGATCCGGGGTGCTTGGGTTTGGGTTTCGGGTGTTAGAACTTGAGATGCGAAAAAGCGCAAGGGTGGTAGAAAAGAGGGATAGGCCTCGGCCCCTTTATAAAAGGGGAGAATATCAAGCGTCCTCAGCGTAACTGCTCGGGACTTGCCTAAAAACATGGAGTCCTACCAACAGGCGTCATGGGGCTGCACGCCCCCATATTGATGGGACATCCCGTGATAAGAGGAGCACGATCTCTGCTTGGACAGGACGTGCCAATAAAACCGCCTCGCAACGAGTATCGAGGTAGGCCAAGAAAAACTGGTTCGTGTTGAACCAGACCATGGCGTAAGAACACACCATACAAAAATTGCCAGCAGATCAGATCTATAAAGTGCTATGCTCTCTACAAAAGTGTGCGGGAATTATCTCACAATGTCAGACGCAATCGTCGATCTACTTTGGAGTATTCGGAGATGGAACCCGCCTAGCAATGCCGAAGACAAACTGCACGCCGGACTCATCGTCATTGAAGCCTAGTTCAGGGGCTACTGAGGGAGTCCTGGATTAGGGGGTATCCGGATAGCCAGACTATATACTTTGGCCAGACTGTTGGACTATGAAGATACAAGACTCAAGACTTTGTCCCGTGTCCGGATGGGACTCTTCTTTGCGTGGAAGACAAGCTTGGAGATTCGGATATTATATTTCCTTCCTTGTAACCGACTCCATGTAAACCCTAGCCCTCTCCGGTGTCTATATAAACCGGAGAGTTCGATCCGTATGAGGACGAACACAACATTCATAATCATCATAGGCTAGCTTCTAGGGTTTAGCCTCTACGATCTCGTGGTAGATCAACTCTTGTAACACTCATATCATCAATATCAATCAAGCAGGAAGTAGGGCTTTACCTCCATCGAGAGGGCCCGAACCTGGGTAAACATTGTGTCCCTTGCCTCCTATTACCATTGGCCTTAGACGCACAGATCGGGACCACCTACCCGAGATCCACCGGTTTTGACACCGACAGTAGTGGAAGTGGATCCTCTAACATAGGTATCCCTGCCTTACCCTCCCTTTCGGTCACTTACTGGCGGACCCCATGCTTGCTAGGCCCCGCATGTCAATTACTGAATGGGTTCGGTCACATCAGGGGATCCTCATCCGTAGTATACTCCCTCTGTTTTTATTTACTCCACATAAAACAGAGGGAGTGGTAGTATAATAAATAACGCGGGCGGGGGATGGGGGAGGGACGTTGGTTTGCTCTCAACTGCGGTCCCACAAACGAGCGAAAACGCTAGACGAAGCGTGTTCAATTCGGTGAGCGACATGGAGGGTCCAGCGTGCCGGGCTGCAACGCAAATGCAACAAGAGCGATGTACAGTCAAAACCGATTGACCGGTCGTCACCGGAACCACTATTCACACCAGAACCTTCGCTACTTGGACTACGCCAGCCACTGCCCTAAAACAGCACCTAATCTCCAGCCCATTCCCCCACCTTTCGATCCCCTAGCCCGCATCAAGCGTCCCCTAGTTCGCCGGAAAGCCATGGTGCGCCGCAAGATCACTTACTACAAGATGTTGACACCGGAGCGCCGCGCAGAAATCACGGCGGCGGTCGGCACCACAGACCTCCGTTCCCAAGCTCGCTTTGCGGTGGGCCAATCCCCGAGTTCTCTGGAGCCAAGCTATGAGGAGTAGGAAGCCGATCCAATGTTCATGGCGGAGGTCACGGCGCAGAAGGCCCCCGATGGGTATGAGACGATGGACGTTGATTTCGTGCCGGCGATCGAGACCCCCATGGTGCAGGCGGACCAGCGGTTCAACATGGCGATACTAAAGGAGGACCGGTAGGTAGAGGCTCAACTCGACACGGAGCGTGTGCATGCCGCTGCCATCGAGGCTCTCCTGTAGGCGGAACCGGATGTCGTGGATGTGAACCGGGCGGCGGAGGCTCAACTTGAGGCGGAGCGCGCGGATGCTGCTGCCAACGAGGCCCTCCTGCAAGCGGACCGAACGTCCTGGACATGAACCGGGCGGCAGAGGCTTGACTCGATGCAGAGCGTGCGGATGCCGCTCTCATCGACGCCCCCCTACATGCGGAACCAGACGTCCTGGACTTGAACAGGGCGGCGGAGGCTCGACTCGACGCGGAGCACGCAGATGCCGCTGCCATCGAGGCCCTCCTGCAGGCAGAACCGAACGTCCTCGACTTGAACCGGGCTGTGCTCTCGTTCGTGCAGAGCGCCTGCACGCTCCGCTTGAACGAGTAGCTGGAGGCCGAGGACAACCACGGTGCAGAGACACACGTCGGCAGCTACGGCTGGTTCGCATCGGCAGCCAAAGACGACGAGGCTGTCTCTTTCCGCGAGCAGTGATAGTTTTTTCTTTATGTTGTTGTTTTTATGGATCTTTTGCTGTGTAAAAACATATATTTGTTATGCAAGTCACCTGACTTGGGTTAGTCTACCATTTCAGGCGGTTGGATGAATATCCTACGTCTCCTAACCCTTCTTTCCTTCTTCCTCACCTCTTCTTCTTCCCCAACAGACCACCGCACGGGCCGTACGGATACTCCCCAACATGTGGTTGGATAAACATACTCTATGAACGAAAATTATGTGTCAGCGATTGGATGGATGAGTTTGGTTTGTTCACAGCGACAACACGTGTCAGTGAGGGTGCGTTCCCTTGGTTGAGTTTGCGGCGTGCAGGAGCGACTGTGTGAGGGTGCGATGCGACCGCGGCATGCAGGAGCGACCGTGTGAGGGTGCGGTGCGACCGCGATAGTCGTGCGCAAGTGTACCTCCTTCTCATTTTGAAAACTTGAGGCAAGCTTGGCAAATATGTGTGGCGAAGTTTGGCAATGCAAGGCCTAGATCCAAACAGGATAAGTACGTACGTACTAGGAGTACTAGTGTTAAAAAAGAAAGGTGGGGTTTTCCTTCACGGGATTTAATCGATACGAATCCCCGTTTCACGTGTCAATTAATGCGTATTTTTTTCTCCAAAGACCAAAGAGCTAACCATATCACTCCTCATCGCTTGCTTAATGCAACACCATGCAAACCAACCTTCTCACTTCCGCATGCATGCAGGGGATATTAATGTCCTTGGTTGCTAGTACGAGGCAAACCCCATCAATTTTGCCTCGATTAGTATCAGTGGCCTTTTGCAAATTGTAATTTTGATATACTGGCCTTGTGTACAAAAAAATGGAGGTAGTAACTATATTTGACTTCCTTCCCCATTGCGGTGACGTCGACGATATCTTTTTTTTGTGGTTTGGCAAAGTGCGTTCGACGGAGAACACCATTGAGGGAGACCACGGTAAGTCGTTTGCTAGTGCCGCCTACAAGCCGAGACAACCGCCTTATTTGCATCCAGGAAGTCCGTTGAACCAAAGGACTAGTACTACTAGGAGTACACAATAGCGTCGTCCATCTAGCGTGCGGTGAGATGGTTTCTCGAAGAAGACGATGGAGAAGCGGAGTCAGCGAAGAGTGAAATGATGGTTGCTTCGTCCATGCTTTTGTGATTTGACGCCTCACTGCTTTGTGATTTTGTGATAGAAGGGACAGGGGAGTAGACTCTGTGCTCTATACTGTACTACATGCGTCCAAGCATGGGAGAAAGAGGAGAGACGTTACATTTTTCTATTCCTTCAATCAATCAATTAGGGAGCTTTGGTTCCATCTTTTTTACTTTGGCAACACCGTCCACAATGGTTCCCACGATGCCAAAAGCTATTTTCACATTTGGCTACACATTGTGGATGCCGTTAACCGTACCACTTGGTTTTGATCCTGTGTGCTATCTATACAAATCTCAATCATATTGATCTAAAAAATTATAGAATAAAGATTAGTAAAAAGGAGGTGATTTTGCCGCGCGGATGGCGGGGGAGGTTTCTTATTTCCAGAGGACGTTGTCCTGGCGGTTTGCTAACATGCGGTCCCACGTGTCAGTGCGTTACCAAGCCGATTCGCGTCCCACATGAGGCAGAACAATGACAGAAGCAACACGTGGTTAAGTTGAAGAAGATGAGGGAGAAGCGGATTCAGCAACGAGTGAAATGATGGTTGCTTCGTCCCTCCAACTTCTTTTTTTAGCATTATTACTTCGTCCCTCCAACTTAACTACGGGAAAGGTGCAACTTTGTGATTTGATGCCTCATTGCTCATTACTATGCCGGCGCCATGACTGGGGTGCTTCACCCCGGCTTCTCTGCACTGTATTCCGGTATGGCACGTGGACCCGGTAGCTTGATGTCCCACATGTCGGCGAAAGGGACTAGAAGATTTATTTAAGCGAGCGCTCCACTCTTACGATGGAGGAGTACACGACACGACGGCCCAGTGAACTGTCACTTGTACTGTATAGTACTATAGTTTTCCTATTTCGCACGATCCATCGATACAAACCCGATTAAACAGGAAAGGGTGGGATTTTTCCCGCGCGGTAGATGATACTGGCCATACATTTCAAAGGCAATTTTAATGTATGCAAACTGAATAATTAAGTAACAATATGATATCTAGTAAAACTAAATACACATATGATTTATTGTGTTAGAGTGTAGTAGTAATGATGTATTGCATAGTTATTAGATGTAACATGCGAGAACCTGTAGAGATATAGTTTTGGAGGGCCTACAGAGAGAAAAGCGTAATACGGTTGTCGGCGTTCTGGGAATGGGGGTACCCAGACTTGCCTACCTGCGGCATGGCTCAAGGAGTGGCCCAGTATGGCCCATCTTCATCAACACAAGCTCAAGACCCTCGCGAGGGGCCAAGCCTCGCGGGGCGGACGACAGGAAGCTTCCTCAGACACGGCCTCGTCAGGCTGGCTCGTGAGGAGGCGGAGAGATCAAGGCGGGGTACCTCACGAGGTGCCCATGACGCAAGCCATGACGACCAAAGCTAGGCGGGCGCCGGCCTGCGCAGAGTCCTTGTTTCCTCTTTGGTGCAAAGGGAGAAAGCGCAGGCAAGAGTATCAAGCAAAGGCAACCATTTCGGTGCAACAAGACCAAGACCAGCAGAACGGCAGGATGGAGGTCATCGTGGAGCCCAAGCTGGCGTCACCGCCAGAGTCTTTGGCAGGCGAGGACCGACTTTAGTCAGGATAAGTGTACTAGATGTTCCCCTTCAAAATGGCCAATTGTTGGCGCCCTTCCCGCTCAATATTTGGGAAGAGGACCAGGGCCTTGCTCTATAAATAGGACTAGCCACCACAAGAGTAGGGGAAAGAAGAAAGCAAGCAGGCAAGCTGGAGATCAATCAGTCCAGCGGCATCTAGACATCCACTACCACAAGAACTCCTCCCCTCGCGAGTCAGTTCTTCCTTGTATTGTTCATCATCAGCCCATGAGGCAATCCACCACACCACAAACTAGACTAGGGTATTACACCACAATGGTGGCCCGAACTAGTATAAACCTCGTGTCCCTTGTGTTGTTCTTCGTGTAGTTTAGATCCTTGCGAGGCGACGAGACGTAGGTAGGTAGGAGGTGCGATCTCCGCGTGCACCCCAGAGTTCGAACCTTGAGGGTCTGCCGAAACCCGAAATCCGACATTTGGTGCGCCAGGTAGGGGTGCGCCGGGATCCTTCTCCCGCCGCCTTCCGTCCCGTCGCATCGTCATGTCCGGCGACCCAACGGGCAATCCCGATCCCTGGGCGGCCTGGCCCGCCCGCGCTGAGCCGCTCGCCCAGGGCGACCTCAAGCTTGTACCCCAGGCAGCCCACGGTCAGGCGGCGTCAGCTCTCACACCGAGGCAGGTACGGTCGGCGGCGAGGGCCTCAAGCCACGCCGCGGCCACGGCGCCATACACCCAGCGGGAGCAGCGAACTCAAGGGCCGCCCTCACGGTGGCCCGAGAGCTATTGCAATGCAGGTTGCTGGAGGGCGGCCACGACGTGCTACTGGAGCGGGTGGCAAAACTCCTGGGCTCCACCGCCTCGGGGGCTCACCCCTTCTGCACCCAGCCGCTGCCTCAGGTCCAAGGCGGACCGACGAAGGCCCCGCGCGCGCCCGCACAGCTCCGAGCGGATTCCAAGGCCACCTCAATGCCAACCTGGCCGTCAGCACCGGGCTAACAACGGCACCGCCTCCGCCTCCGACCAGCGAAGGAGGACTCACTACAGCCCACGGTCCCAGTGGGCCGCCGCGCTACCACCCCCAGGTTGGCACCTCGAGCAGGACTGCGTGGCACACGGGGCACTACAGCGAGGCATTCGGGGCGGCGGCCCCGGAAGCGTATGTGCCCCACATGATGGATCAAGGGCACGGGCAGGAGGAAGACCATGGCTTGTTCCTCGGCCCAAGCTGGGGGGAAGAGACACCCGAAGCTGAGCTCTTTCAGGAGCCCCGGGAAAGCCCCATCGACCGCGCTGGAGGCAGCGACTATCGGGTACGGCTAATTCCTCAGGAGCAGGCATAAGCTAACCATGGATCACAGGAGGTACAGGTCGTCGCGGCGGATGGCTGCCCCAATCCAGCAGCTTCCTACCCCTCAGGAGGAGGGCACCGGGGGCTGCAGGAAAGGGGCCGAGATCCGGCATCACCACCACGGCGTTCAGAGCAAGGCGTCCCCATGAGGTAGGCCCTCTGCCGGGGAGGTGCCTCAGGGCCTACCCCCGGCAGAGGACCCGTGGTCGTCGGGGAAACCGCTAGCGACCGCTCTATCCCATCGGCGGCGTCCTCAGTCTCCGACCATCGTCAATGGCAATAGAGTGTGGCGCAAGGCAGGGCCTTCGTTTGGCGATATGAAGCAAAGCTGGTACCAGTGAAGAAGGCCCAATGCCTGTGAAGCTCGCCGCCCCGTGACACTCTCACGTAATAATGAGTGGGGCTGTACATGCCCCAGAGTCTCCGGAGAGCCGCCCTCGGGTCTCGGGGGCTCCCGCCCATGGCCAGTGGCAGCACTTAGCTCCGCGCTGGTGAGAAGACGTCGAAGACTAGGTGCTGGACACGGCTTTTCTGCTTTTTGCCTTGGTTGTCGTTTCTTCCCCTGTTTGAACTTAAGTTGGATTTGAGCTTGAGACTTGCGTGTGTTCGGGGACGGGGTGTTTAGTCTCATTCGAGCAATCTCTCATGTTCTGGCTACCGCTTTGCGTCCATACAACTTCAGCTGCCTCCCCTCGTAAGCCCCTCACGAGTCGGGCCAGGCCCAGCATGCGCGCAGCCCGGACTACCGTCGCCGCGCCTTCTTAGGGGGTTCTCGTTACAGGTTCAATGGGTTCATTCGGGAGGCACTCAGGACACCACGACCCGCCACAGGCTTGCTCAGGGCCCACGCGGGTCGAAGGTAAACAAGCAAATTGACTCATCGCGAGACCAATCGCTCGACGCAGGCATACAAGCAACATCATGTCTACGATGACGCTAACCGCAAGTTTTTTACACGAGGGGCTCCCACTCCCCAAAATGCTCTTACTACCTTCAGGGCCAAGCCCGAACTCTCTCTGTGTAGGGTAAAAAGCAGGAACATCACGCGGTCAATCGGATAAATCCCCCAATGCATCCTCAAGGGCACCTCCGGAATTGGCACTGGCGTCGCTGGCTTCGCCATCGCCCTCTGCGTCGCCGTCATGAGCATCCGGGCCGTTCACCACGCCACCCTCATCAGCGACCACGACCACGTCGTCGTTATCAGCGGTGAAGGCCCTGGCAAGGGCGTTTACGTTGTCTTCCACCCAATGCGCCAGGTCGTCCCGGATGGCCAGGGGTACCGGGGCGATGGAGGCATCGAAGTCAAAGTGGGGATCAATGTCCTGAAGATGACTGAAGACGCGAGAAAAAGCACGCCCGAGCAGGGCACGGCTCCTCTCCTCCACCAACCTGTTGGCTCTGCCCGACCGAGCCTCTAGCTGTGTCACCACATCAGTGAAGAACTGAAGGTTACCGGCATAGTTAACCACATGAGGCTGCCCAACGGCTGCCTCGTAGATGTTACCCAGGGCCGTGTTAGCTCTCTCCCGGAGTGTGAGGAGCATAGGGCCATGCATGTGCTCCAAGGTCTGCCGCTGGCGTATCTCGTCCTCGTTCCACCGTGCGACAGCCTCAGCCACATCAACCCTGTGCTAGAGAATAAGCACCTCAGTACGGGAGGAAGCCAGCTCCCCCTGTGCTGCGCGAAGGGCGACCCCGGCAGCGTCCGCGCGCCGCGTCGCTTCATCCAGCCTGGCCCTCAGGGCGACGGTCCTGCCCTCTGCTTCAACCCTGGTCAGCTCCAGCCTCTCCTTGTACACACGCTTGAGGTTCGAGCGGGCCTCCGCCTCCCGATGATCAACCTCTTCTAGGACTCGGGCCTCCCGCGTAGCGACATCATCCTCCGCCTGCGCCACCAGGCGCTCTCTCGTCTCCAGCCGCTCAAGGTCACGGGCACGCTCGGCGGCCTCCAGCGTCAGTGCCTCCTCATGTCTCAGGAGCTCTGCCTGGTCGACCGAAGCCCCCTTCATCGACGCAAGGGCCGCCTCACGCAGCTCCACCTACTGCTCCAGGGAGTTACTCCAGGCCCGCGCCCGCTCCTCCGCAGCCTCGCGCCACTGGTCAGCCTCCCGGGCCTCCTCGACGGCCTGGGAGCAGGCCTCCCGAGAAGCCACCAGCGATGCCTCGGCCTTCGCATTGTCGAGGTCACCACGGTGGCACGCAAGGGCAACATCCACCTTCAGATTGTGCCTCTCCTCAACAAGGCGCATGCCCTCGGCCTCAAGGCGCGCGTCCTCAATGGCAAGCTCTACACCGAGCTGGCTCACTGCGTCAGCCGCCCTCTGGAGAAACCCTTGGCGATGGGCACGGCGCTCCCGAGTGCGCTCAAGCACGTCTTCCCTGTCGTCCTCCGCCCCTGGCTCACGCGGAGGGCCACGAACCAGCACACCCCCTCTGGGCAGGGGATTGGGGGCTGACGCCATCGTGATGGCAGGGTGCGCCTCGCCAGAAGTGTGGGGACCGATTCTCCGGGTATAAATTCCCAGAAAAATGGCCCTTGTGCTCATCAGCCCCGGGATAACTGTTAGCTGATGAGGCACCAACTTGATACTGAAATTCCAAGCAAATACAGAATATGTAGTACAAGACCATTCTGGTCTGTGAGTACAACAATTGGTTTCTAGTGGTTGATGGCGGAAGCGGGTTGTGAATAATCAGTGTATATGGGACTCCATTTCCCACGGGACCAGCTGACCAGGTTAACTCCTATCTTCACGAGGCTGCTATCACCGTTGCTTAGGTTCCGGGGCTGTCATCACGTCGCTCCTCTCCATGCAAGAAATCTGGCCAAGACAATAGCCAGGGACAAGCCAGTGAGTACTTTGAATGTACTCGCAAACATTATGAACACAGGAATAATATTGCAATGATGTGCTGATAATATGATTTGCTCATGATGTCAGTCACAAAAGGTAAATAAATCTCTGATGCATGTGAGCAGGTTATTTATGGGAATGCAATATCATAATAATAATAAAAGGCACCGATCGGGCGTCTGAAGCAACGCCACATAAAGGGCTCTTTAAAAGAAATGGCACAGTCGGGCGTCTGAGCGACACCACATAAAGGGCTTTAAAAGAAATGCCACAGTCGGACGTCTGAGCGACATCACAGACAGGGCTTTAAAAGAAATGCCACAGTCGGACGTCTGAGCGACATCACAGACAGGGCTTTAAAAGAAATGCCACAGTCGGGCATCTGAGCAACACCACAT
>NC_041393.1:218700354-218708495 GCF_002162155.2 Triticum dicoccoides | reverse complement strand
ATCTGAGCGACACCACATACAGGGCTTTAAAAGAAATGCCACCGTCGGGCGTCTGAGCGACACCACATACAGGGCTTTAAAAGAAATGCCACCGTCGGGCGTCTGAGCAACACCACATACAGGGCTTTAAAAGAAATGCCACCGTCGGGCGTCTGAGCGACACCACATACAGGGCTTTAAAAGAAATGCTACCGTCGGGCGTCTGAGCGACACCACATACAGGGCTTTAGAAGAAACAATCATGGTAACTATCCCGGAGGTAGAACCATCCCAGGGATATGTGATAATACCAATAATATCATGGGTTAGTCCATAATAAAAATAATAATCATAATCATTACAAATCACAAATCGTGGTTTCAGTTCTGGTTTAACAGTTTCACCTCCGAAGACCGACACTAAGACCGACACTTGACCCATCCCAGATTGTAGTCCTTAATCATGGACGCGGCTATTCGAATAGGTTTAATCTCTGCAGATGGTGTACTCTTTACCCACGAGTAACGGATTTCGTTAGTCCATCGGGACTAATTCCGTCTACGGTCTTTTTGTTGAAAACACACCTAACTTGCACACACCAGCTTAACTTACACGTGTCTGGAATCACCCACGACACCTGTCAAGCAAACTCTAAGTGGGGAGGCTACAACCTCGCGTAGCATGGGATCAAATTTATATTGCGCGCCCTAAGGGGTGGCCTCCCCTCTCGGTCTCAACCGGAAACACCCATGCCCCTGGACCAGGTGGTCTGTCTACCAGCTACAACCGGTATCTTCCACTCTGGCCTCTCTGTACGGTGTGTGCTTGAAAGAGGTTGACAACTTACTGAACCGTACTCTACTTGTTGTAGAGAAGAGTGGTAGTACGAAACAAGTATGGGGGTTACTGGAACAAGACTCGATCTACGGTCGACTCAGGAGGTTTAAGTATTCCCTGCATGATTAGCATAACGAATGTATTTCAACCAACAGGGTCACCGCTCATTATACCCTACCACGCCATACCGGACATATCCATCCCGACGGAGACCGGCGACAAACTCATGCCTACCCAAGGCAGAGGTTTTCTCGGATTCCTTCTGGTATGCATGCAAGGCACATGCGGATGATCAACATCATAAGTATGCTCATTTCCAACATCATGGAAATCACCAATGTGCATTCATGCAAATGATCACATCACATGAAATAACAACTCTCCAAAATGAGGTGGTGTGATAAATGTGCCAACAAACACTAAAAAATATCATGCCAGGGTTCAGAATGCTTGCCTTCAGGTCATGGGAAGGCAGGGTGCATTTCAAACTCTTGAAATACTTCTCCTTTCTTCAAAAATCCTATTTTAGAAATATAAAAGAATTAACACACAAAAATAAAAATAGCACAAAAAGTTGCTCTGAATTTTTTAAATAAATCTTAAAATAAACTAGATCAAATTTGAGAGAGGTAGAAAAAAGAATTAATTCAATTGGAGTTATAAACAAAAAGATAAAGCCAGTCAAAGATTTGGTCAAAATCTGTTTTTAATAATAAACAGAAAAGAAAACGCTTCAGGTAGAATACGCCTTCAAAATGGGGAGACGTACTTGGGGTCTTTACGCTTCCACTTAAACGCGTGGAGGCGGGGCTGGGTCACTGACAACGGGTCCAGGGGGCCCACTGGTCAGGTTTGACCAGTCCCCACTCCCTCCTCTTCTCTGTCCGAGCAGAGGCATGGCGTCCGGCGATCGTCGCCGGCGAAAGGCGTCTTTTCGCGGGCATCTAAGAGCAGGGATGGATCCGCCACTCCTAGGCGGTCCTTCCGGTGGTCGCAGGGTCGCCGGAGGTGGAGGGAGTCGCCGGCGGCGAGCTCCGCGGCGGAGGGGGGCTTCGGTGACAAAGTGATTTTTGGGCTGTGGTGGTCTCCGACCAAAATTGATCGAGGGGTTGCACTCACGAGAGGGAGGGGGAGTTCTTGGTGGAGAGATTGGTGAAGGAGAGGCCCTGGTGGTGATGGAATCGACCGGGGCTTGGCAGCGACCGAACTGGCCGGACTCGGGGAAGAAGGCCTTCCCCTCCTCGAATGCAGGCCAGGGTAGCTCTAGGAGGATCACCGGAGGTTGATCGAGGGCTAGATGGAGCTCCGGGGCCCTTATATAGGCGGTGGAGGTCGGTTTGATGCGGCCGGCGATAAGGACGACGGCGAACAGCCTCCCTATAGCGTCAGGGCGTCGTGGCGACGACGGTAGCTAGCCGACGGGCGAGGTGATAAGTTTACGCTGTTCACAGGGGCAAGTGCCGAGCCGGGGTGGCCTGGGCGGCGCTGGCTTGAGCAGGGTTGTCGGGCGGCCGTGGCGGCTAGTCCTTGGCTTGCCGGGGAGCCGGCGAGGCTCTGCTTGGCGCGTTGTGGTGAGGAGGGGGGCATGCAGCGCGCAAGGGGACACGGCGTGCTGGCTGCGGTTGGTCACGGGCGGGGGTGAGTGCGGTGTGTGACGCGGCGGCTCGGGCGCACGCGCGTGCAATACTCACGCTCTGGGCACGTCCAGTGCACGCATGGAAGGTGTTCGACACAATGCCATGGCATGCTACAGGTCATAGGTTGGGTTGGCAAGCAACATAACTAGGCTAGTGATAGAGGGAAACTCCAGGGACAAGGTGGTTTGGTCAGGTGGCCAAGTTCATAATGTATACCTGAGATCATGCCAAAACAGTCCATGCACTCCAGGTGTTTGTCAAAATGCCAAAGGCACCTAGGCTATTCTTGGAGGGGCCAAATCTTCCAGATCAGTGTCTCCTTGGATGCACAAGAGGTTGGTGAGGATAGTTGGTGAAAAGCACAAACTTGCTAGTGCAAGTTTTGCAGAACTTGAATTCTGGACAGGATGTGAGTGGCATTATTTCATGAACCAAAAATATGCCAATGGTTGCATGCTCCTGGACTTAGGGGTTTAGCATGGAGGACTACAAGTAGGGGAAAGAATCTAGGGCCCAAGAGTAAGCAATAATAGGGTTGCTGTACAAACCATCTTCATGGACCAGAATGAAGATTAGGTTGATTTGCTCAAAATTTTCAAAGAACAACATTGGGTCTTTGCCTATAATGGAATCATATGCTGCTACTGACATCCCAAAATTTTGGTCGAAGCTAGAAACAAATATTTAAAAGGGTTGCAGTGCAAAAATGCCTACTAGACCAGAGAAGCAAAATATGTGTAGCACTCAAAATATGCAATGAATGAACTATATTATTGCATAAAAGTGATTTAGAGGCATCACATGACATCTCCAAACTTTGGTGGAACTTTTAGTTAATTATATCAAATGGTTGTAGTACAAAAAGAGCTCCAAACTTAAAACAAGTCATTTTAATGATTAAAGCTCAGGGTGAAATAATTTAATAAATAAACCTACTGATTAGGAAATTGTTTTAATGAGATGGCATATAAGTCCAAAATGTTTTGGAACGAACCACTTGGGAAAACTCCTTAATAATAAAAGAAAGGTTTTCAAATCAACAGAAATACTCTTGCAGGCAAAAAATTTAAACTCTTGGCAAAATTTTAATAACTAAAACCTGGTTAAATTTTTGGGGTGTTACAAGAAGCTTGGCACAGATCCTGTTCGCCCTCCAAGGAAGAATGTGAGGTAGATCCCAGCCAGTCGCCGTCCACAACCAAGGCCCGAGGCAGGCTGGCTGTGCCCCGGAAGGGCTCACGAAGGAGGGTCGCGAGGAGCACAGGATCAGGACGCACCGCAAGATGGCTCACCCCTCCAACCGACCTCACAACAAGGGAAGCACTCGAGATCGGGACGCTTGGGGTCGGTGGGGAGGGCGAGGCCTGGGGAGATGGCTCCTCGGCCGTCTCCGTGAACTCGGCAGGGAGCGCCCTGCAGGGCAATGGTCAAATGAAGCAACGGGAAAGTAAGGGATTAAGAAAGGAGAAGGCTTACTCATCAATGGCGAAGTACTTCCAGTGCTTCAGTAGGCGGCAGGGGTAATCATCGCCACCCAAGGCCTCCCTTCTCTTTCGGAGAGCCTCGAAGTCCACGCAGAAGCGGCCTAGGAGCTCGGCGCAAGGATCAGTCTGCGGCGAGGAAGAAGCGCCAAGGTGACCGGCTTCGGGGACATTACCCTGGCACACGCCGCCAGACGCCGCCCCGTCGAGGGTGCCCGGGGCCTCAGCCACGGAAGCCGCGGGCCGCGGCTCAACGCCTTCGGTCGCTGCAGGGCAGGCCTCAGGAGCCACCACCTCAGGAGTTCCGCATGGCGCAGTTCTCCCGACGGCAGCCCCCTCAGCCCCCAACGGCCCTTGCCTCCCAGCTCCACCACTCGAGGAAGGACCGCCGCGGGAAACCGGGAGGGCAACCACCACAACTGGGTTCTCAAGAGATCCCACGAGGCCTGCTGGGCGCAGCCCCTATTCATAGAAGCTGGGCATCTGCTTCACGAAATCAGCCCTGCCTGAGCAAAGGTACAACAAGGCACCCCCTTGCCGGACACTGCCTGGGGAAGGATCCCCGGTCAGAATCACGAGAACCTTCCTCAGCACTTCAGGCGCCAGATCTTCCTTCTGGAGCCTCATGCGGTCTTCGCGCCCCCCGAAGGCCCACATCTGGTGGGAATGACGCTGGAGAGGGGCAATGCGGCTCTGGAGGAACTCCTTCACCACCTTGGGTGCCGTCACACCAAGCGCCCTCAAGTTCGTGAAGCGACGCTAGACGAAGGCGAGCCGGGGGCTCGTGAGCGTCTCATGGCCCCAGCCCGAGTTGGGGACTGCGGGCAAGGTTGGCTCTGAGAGCAGGGGGCTGGGCACTCCGACATCCACATACAGCCACCGCTCTTGGAACCCAGTCGCAGGCGGAGGAAGGCTGAAATCAATCCCCGAGGCTTCCGCCCCTGGTGCGGCAAGGAAGCTCACGCACCCTGAACATTGGGTGGGATCGCTAAGGCGCAAAGAGAAGAAGTGGCACAGCAAGGCAACTGAAGGAGGAATGCCCATCATCGCCTCGCAAACAAAAGCAAATACGGCAAGGAGAGCAATGGATTCGGGACCCAAATGCATCATGTGAATCTGGTAATGGGAAAGTACGGCGTTGAAGAAATCGGAAAAAGGGGGAACCAGCCCCGCCCACAGGGCGTCGGCAAAGTACCGGACCTCGGTGGCTATTTTGTCAATGGAGAAGTGGGACGTGGGCCAGACCGTCGTCCTCCCACACTCGTTGAAGGTGGTGTCAAGGGCGGAACTGACCTTGTCCAAGTCTTCCAAATTGAGTATAATCGACTGGTCGACGGCGGGAGCCGTCGACTGCAGTGAGCGGGGCGAGGGCACTGGATTCTTCCCTTTCCCCTTCTTCGTTGGCGCCATGATGACAGGAAGGGGAGGGTTCGATATTGGATTGGAAGCGGAGGCTAGAGCTCTAGAGGAAGAAGAGCAGGGGACGCACAAGCGGAAAGAAGAGGGATGACTATGTGCAACCGCGGGTCCGCCTAGCCGGGCGCAAAATAAGGAGGCGTGGGGGAACAGGGACGCCCACGTCCAATCAACCGCCACGCGGCACCCAAGGCCGGAGGCTGTTGGGTCCCGCGGCACTTCGCACTTGCCCCTTCGCTTCTCTTCTAAGCCAAGTCCAGGCATGCCTTGGGCCCGGGGGCTACTGTCGGTGTTCTGGGAACGAGGGTACCCAGACTTGCCTGCCTGCGGCCTATGGCGTGGCTCAAGGAGTGGCCCAGTACGGCCCATCTTCATCAACACAGGCTCAAGACCCTCGCGAGGGGCCAAGCCTCGCGGGGCGGACGACAGGAAGCTTCCTCAGACACGGCCTCGTCAGGCTGGCTCGCGAGGAGGCAGAGAGATCAAGGCGGGGTACCTCATGAGGTGCCCATGACGCAAGCCATGATGACCAAATCCAGGTGGGCATCGGCCTGCGCAGAGTCCTTGTTTCCTCTTTGGTGCAAAGGGAGCAAGCGCAGGCAAGAATATCAATCAAAGGCAACCATTTCGGTGCAACAAGACCAAGACCAGCCGAACGGCAGGATGGAGGTCATCGTGGAGCCCAAGCCGGCGTCACCGCCAGAGTCTTTGGCAGGCGAGGACCGACTTTAGTCAGGATAAGTGTACTAGATGTTCCCCTTCAAAATGGCCAATTGTTGGCGCCCTTCCCGCTCAATATTTGGGAAGAGGACCAGGGCCTTGCTCTATAAATAGGACTAGCCACCACAAGAGTAGGGGAAATAAGAATGCAAGTAGGCAAGCTGGAGATCAATCAGTCCAGCGGCATCTAGAGATCCACAACCACAAGAACTCCTCCCCTCGTGAGGCAGTTCTTCCTTGTATTGTTCATCATCAGCCCCTGAGGCAATCCACCACACCACAAACTAGAGTAGGGTATTACACCACAATGGTGGCCCAAACTAGTATAAACCTCGTGTCCCTTGTGTTGTTCTTCGTGTAGTTTAGATCCTTGCGAGGCGACGAGACGTAGGTAGGTAGGAGGTGCGATCTCCGCGTGCACCCCAGAGTTCGAACCTTGAGGGTCTGCCGGAACCCGAAATCCGACAACAGACACCGAACTTCAGAATAAGCTGATTACGGTCACTATATACGTTTTGCGGTGATTATACAGTCACTTTCTCACGGTTCAGCATCGGATTGCACTCTGTTGACCGGCCAAATAGTCTGCGTTGCACCATGTTGACTAGTTAAATTGACCAAGTTCCTTGTGGGTCCCACCTGTCAGTTTTGCCTAGGGAAAAGGTCAGATAAACACAAATTTACGCAGGAGCGACAAGACTCCAACCCGTGCGCGGGAATCACCTGGTTGTGTATGTGTCTGCCAGGGCCTGATGTGTGCGCATGCACGTGTAGGTTGAGCACTTGAGCATGAAGTGTGTGTTGGTCGTGTGGTGTACTGGTGTGTGCATGCATGCGTGCGTGTGTGCGTGTGAGTGTTGCGTGCGTGCGTGGCTGCGTGTGTACCTGTGAGTGTTGCGTGCGTTCGTGGGTGCACGTGTTTGTGTGAGTGTTGCGTGCATGCAGTTCGTGTGCATGCGTGCGTGTGTGTATAATCACCACACCAGCTCCTGTGTGTTAAAACAGACAGCTCGCGTACCAATGCAAGGCCACCTTGTCCGCTGTCATGACTTCGAACCACCGTCCAAATATTTTTTTGTCATTTGTTTTCATTCTTACTAGCAAGCTGGCTGTGCGTTGCATGTAACATCAAGATGCATTTGTATGACTAGTTTATCTTGTGAGAGAAAAGGATGAATGAGGGAAGGCCTTATTTGCAAATGTGGAGAGGTGTGTGGGTACCTTTTTGCAAAATTGTCATTGTTTCTTTCCTATCCGTCAGATATAAATCGGACGGCCTATATTGCAGGATGGTAGGCACACCATCATCACCAGTTCTGTTTTTATAAGAATGTATTTTATGTATTTTATAAGAGTGTTGATGTAGAGTAGATACAAGCCGACAGGTGGGCACGATGGTAGTGAGATAATGTGATGCAACACTAGAGGTGCCACGTGGAGCGTTTAACTGGTCAACTAGTCATGTCATGAGCAAATACAGAGCTGTACGGTGAGCCCGTGACTGTATAATAACCACTAAACGTAAATGGTGACCATAATGAGTGGATTCTGAAGTCCAATGTACGTATCGTGCTTTCGCTTCAAATACAATGATCGTCATTTCATATATCGCGAGAGAAAGATGAAACATGTGTGAATTTTCCGGGTGCTTACTTTTAGAGGACCTGGAGATAGTTTTGTGTGCATACGTGAAAGGGGCATATAGGGGGGGGTATGCGATGGAGAGAGAGAGATGCTCTTCATTTCTCTTTATTATGACTAACTTTGTATATAGTATAAAAATATACAAATTCAAAGTGCGGAATAAATATCATTGTGGGCACCATGCAATGCAAATTAGCGTTCATACTCCTCCATATAACTTTGTAATGTTGTATATATGTAGAAACTCTAAAATAGTTTTTTGGCCACACTTTATTCAAAAGGAATGTTGTATGCGAAATAAACGTGAAGAGAGGGCTTTTTAGATCAATAGGTACGTGATGTAACATGTGTGAATGTGTAGTTGATGCATTTGGCGGAGCCTACAGAGGTATGTGTGTGTATTACGTATTCGAGAGAGGCATGGATA
>NC_041393.1:218651548-218699929 GCF_002162155.2 Triticum dicoccoides | reverse complement strand
AGATAGCATGAGAAATGAGAGTGGTCTAGAGAGAGAGAGAGACGAATATGACATAACGATGAGAGATTCCATTCCCTTGAGTGTGTATATGCAAGGGGCAGGGAATAGAGGCACCAGGAGATTTTTTTTGTGTGTGTGGTGTTCGTAATGGTATGTGTGGGTGTGAGAAGATAATGAGACGTGGGGGTAGAGGGTGTGTCACCGTGTGAGGTCCGGTGGGTCGAGGTGAGGCCCTTCGTTCGGTTTTGTCCCGCGCCACATTTGTCGGCCCATGACGCATTTAGGAAGACCCATGGATGACTAGTCGTACAAGACAAAGATAGCAGAATTGTGAAGGACTCTATGTCCATTGACAAAGCTGGCTAGGATTTGTAACCCTAGGTTCTCGGATTAAGGTAAACCCTTTATCTCTGATATTACTATTCATCCAACCTAACTTTAAGGGGCATCCTACAGAATGCTCTGCTAGAATCGTACTCGTCGATTAGGAAGAGAGGTGTGAGACAATGCGTGAGAGACAGGCCTAAAGATAATGTGCATACATGAGACACATAGGCAGGTCCATGTATATAGAAAGGGTCGATGGGGATTGTGCATGTGTATGCTTGCGAGAGGAAGAGTGCTTGTGATAAAGGTTAGTGAAAACAGTTGTAAATGGTTACGAGAGGGAGGGAGGGTTATATCTAGAGCACGTGTGCGAGAAAGACACGTCGGGAGAGAGTGTGTGAGCATGTGTGAGAGACCACCGATGGAGAGTGAAACTACACGTAAAAGACTGTTGTGCACATTGATTAAAGATATAAATTGTATCTAGATATTAGGATGGGATCATGATATTTGCAATTCGCGTAAGGAGCGGTCATTGATCCATCAGACATCTAGATTCTATCGAATTTGAGCATGTCTATGTTATTATTTGACACAATTGATCCACATAGTTAGTATTTTGAACTCCAGACAATGCATCGCTTTAGCAATCGAATATAAACGTGAGTATAGTTCATGTTGTGTGTGTAAAGCACATTATACATACGAAAGTTACACAATGAACATTATAAATAGCTACCTATGAACTAGCATACATTTGAATTCAACTTAAGGTGGTTTAAAAATAATCAAATTCAACATGAAGTCCATTCAATTATTTGAATTTGATATCATGGCATTTGTAAATCAGACCTAAATTATGGGGGCACCAATCTTTGCTCTGATTTTGTACATAATAGCATATGTAGTCGTGTACAAAATAGATTCAAATTTAGCTCCTCCATTCCAGAATAATCATAGTTATAGGATTTTCAAGTGTCAAAATTTCAAAAAGAAGCGGATAATTTAATGAGGTTTTCAAACATACAAGGTCAAATATAACGTTGTCTATTTAGGTCAATCCTCATAGTTCAAGAGTACTCTAAATGCGAATGCTTGTGTTTCAAAATTTCGAATGAAGCGCCAAAATAGCCTCTACTCGCCCAAAACCGCGTGAGACCAATGTTTGGTAGTACAAGGAAATTACTTTTCTAATAACTTCGACCCATGAAACCTACCGGCCTGACGTCCAAAGGTCTAAATCGGGGTAGGTTTGTAGCTTCATCTAGAAGCCACACAACCGCCTCCGAAAAACATTCATACACAATGGCCGCCTAAGCACACATGCACGCGGCCGAAATCGTTCCCGCCCACTATTTGGGACACCTGGGATTACCATCCTACCCCCGACCCGCAGTAGGTCCGAAATTTAAGAGGGGGATAAAGTTTGTACTTTCCCCAAATTTCAAACAAGCGCGTCCCATCTTCTATTCAAAAAAGCCAAAAACAAGCGCGTCCCAGACCGAAACATGGTCCCCCCCACCCGTCTGATTCTCCATTCATACTCCGTGGGCGCCAAAACTACCTCTCCACCAGCCGCAAAACCCCGGCATCCTCCGTCCACCACCCCATCCCACCCATCAACTGCCGCCCTCCTCCATCACGCCGGAGCCGATACCCCGACCTCGTCGTCCATCGCAACCTCAACCGCAACGCCCTCCACGGCTAGTAGTTGAAGCCGAGGCCGAGCCATCCGTACCCGAGCCAGTTCAACCACGCCATCCTGCGCCTCACCGCTGTCGCTCCAACTTCGCCACCGTCCACCGCACCGGAGTTGTTCCTGCTACGCCGTCCTTCGCCGCCTCGGATCTGCTTCCTCTTCGCTGATATACGGTAACGGCAACACAGTCAACAATTTGGCCATGGGTTTGTCCAAGGATCCACGGCTCTCCAAAACATCGGTTCCCCCGGCAAAAACAAGAAGATCGCAGCAACATATCGACACCACACTAGCAACCGATAACGGTACTCCTCTTCCCTTATTCGTGCAAATCTTACGTGTTTGCTTGCACGGTATTCATCCCACAGAAGACACTAGTTGACCGCTTCTTCTTCATACTAGATGTTCCTAGTAATGGCGATGCACAAGGTTTCTCCTCATATACTATTTCACCTTTGTAAGTGGTCCGTCGCCCCCTTGAATTTCAATTTCTGGCCAGTTGATTCCCAATTAACGGAAGCATTCCCCGGTGTAACAGACGCTAGTACGCCTATTACGCTGGGGAAGCAGCGCCTTGGTGTTTATCTTAGGGGCGTGTGCGGCCTAGAGCTACTGGCGCCCGATCTGGAGGTCGGCCGGGATTAAAGGGATGGCCTGGGGCGCTGCCAAGCACGGCGGTGGTGTGACGTCGATGGGTGGGCGGGGCGGCGGAGGCAGGGGTCTGGGACGGTGGTCGCTGGCGGTTCGAGAAAGATCGTCAACAGTGACTGGTGGGAGGTAGATGAAGGCCATCTGCCCATTCCTTATAGATCGAACGGTTCATTAAAAAAATCGACTGACCTATTTATTTTTAGTCGACTGTTATCTTAGATATGACCACATGTGGTGGTGTGCTTGAGGAGTACCTGCATTTCCTGTGCTCATATATTACAAAATCATACGGAGTAGAATCTAATTTTGTTTGCCATGCAATGTTGTAGAGCTATCATATGTCTCCTGTCATTTATTTTTCAGCCACCTACTATCTGCTACTTTTACAATGCACTAGTTCTGCACACACTTCACCCATACTCTTACTATTGTGTTTTTATGCAAGGGTATTTCAGAGTCTGCCTCGAGAGAAGCAAAAAAGATAAGAGAGAAGTTGAGCCAGCTTTCTTCGTGGTTAGGCATGACACGTTAAAGCTTTATAATGGGTGCAGTGTCAGCAGATGGAGACGGTAAACGTAGCACTGGAGTTGATGACCTCGCTCGCAATGAACCACCATCCCAGGTGCTTGCTTTAACTTTGTGGTGTCATATGTGGTTGCATATTCCATATGGTGTCTAGTTCGTATTTGAAAGGCCGAAGTCGGTCTTTGGGGCTATTTGGTTCTAGGCCTAGCATTGCCACACTTTGCCACATATTTTTGCCAAGCTTGCCTAAGGTTAGTTCATCAAAATGAAAGCCACAAGTTGGCAAGCCTAAGGAAATCTTGCCACATTTTTTGTGTGTATGCCATGTGGGGTCCAAGTGTGGCTTGCCTAAGGTGTGGCTTGAACCAAACACTCACCTAAGTTAGTCAAACTTGCCTAGCTTTAGGTGTGGCAACATTTGGCAAAGTTAGTCACAAACCAAATAACCCCTTTATTAAGATAAGGAAAGATATTTTTTTACATGAACCACCATCCCGTGAGCACCAGAAGACAAATAGCTAGTCAGGGCACTGGCCGAGCGAGTGACAAGCCCAGCAAAGATAGGCATCACCTGGAAGCCAACTAAAAAGTTGCGATGGTGGTGAAGCAGCCCGCCTCCCACCAGGCTCTCAGGTCATAGATGATCATGCTCACCACTCCAGCCGGATGTCTAGCTTGTATTGCTTCCAATTTAGTTAAATTGCATCTGCTTAGCTTACACATTATACCTTTCAATATGACATGCCTTTCTGTTTTTGGTACATACTAGTACATCTGTGTATTAACCATGTTCTTACATCAAACTAATGTTCTTGTGTATCCCTCATCAATCACTTATGATGAGGCAGGCAGGCAAGGGGACTACTCCTCATTTAAAGAATGCAGCGTCAGCCTCCCGACATGATTCTCAACAAACATAAATGCTAGATGAAGATAGTGAATGTAGCTCTGTAGTTGATTACAACATTTCCCCTACACTAGCATCGCAGGTGCTTGCTCTAACTTGGCAGCGTAATATGTGGTTGCATGTTGCATATGGTGTCTAGATTGTAATTCTTCCAATCTGGTTAAACTGCATGTGCTAGTCTTCTTAGCTTATACATTATACCTGTTAATGTGACATGCCTTCCTGTATTTAGTACATAGTACATCTGTCTATTAAGCATGTCCTTACATAAAACTATTGTTTTTTTGTATCCCGCATCAATCAATATGACGAGACACCTTTAGTATATGCAGTGTGATATTAGTTGCATCTTTCATATGATTTATAGCATGCGCTGCTTCTAATTTGTTGAAATTCCATTTATGATGGGACGCTTTTAACTTGGCAGAGTCATATTGGTTCCATCTTTCATGTGGTGTCTAGCTTGCATTGCTTCTTATTTGTTGGAATGGTTTCTGCTTAGTTTACACAAACAGTTGTGAACATGCCATGTCGTCCTGTTTTTCGTACATATTCCATCCTGGTATCATGTGTCTGCCTTACATCAAAGTAGTGATTGTCAGTATCATGCATGAATGAGTTCTGAAGAGAGAATTTTATTGCTTTTTCTTCTCGGTTTTACTTGACAATTAAAAATCAATAAAGCGGAAGGAAGTTAGCAAGGCAACGGATAAAGGAGCGCCTTCTGAACGAAGGGCCTCTACAGTTTCTACTCCTCCACACCCCCAAGATGATTTCCAAGACAACACATGCATAGACACTCAACAAAGTTGTGTTTATGATGAGCACGTCTCCCCTAGTGCACCATCACCGGTGCTCCCTCTAACTTGGCACTGTTATATGTGGTTGCATGTTATGTGTGATGTCTAGCTTGTATTGCTTCTAATTTTGTTGAATTCCATCTGCTTACTTTACACATTATACTTGAATAAGACACGTGTTCCTGTTTCCAGAACATACAATATCTATCTATCACACCATGTTCTTACATCAAATTACTACTGTTGCGTAACCTGCAACAATCACTTATAATAAGACGCATTTTACTTCGGAGTGTGATATAGGTTACATCTCACATTCTTTTCTATCTTGTACTACTAATTTGTTGAAATGGCACTTATGACGAGACAGTTTTAACTTGGTAGAGTGATATTCGTTGCATCTTTCATATGGTGTCTGGCTTTCATTGCTTCTAATTTGTTGAAATGCCTTCTCCTTAGTTTACACATCATAAGCTGTGAATATGCAATGGCACTAATGACGAGAGACCTCTAACATGGTAGTGTATTGTTGTTTGCATCTTGCATATGATTTATTTCTTGTACTGCTTCAGATTTGTTTAAACGCCATTTATGATGAGACACTGTTAACTTGGCAGAGTGATATTTGTAGCATCTTTCATATGGTGTCTACCTTCCATTGCATTGCTTCTAATTTGGTGAAATGTCTTATTCTTAGTTTACACATCATAGTTCTGGTTATCTCTTCCGTCCCGTTTTTCATACATATTACATCCTCCTATCATGTGGTTGTCTAACATCAAAGTTCAGTTCGTCTCCATCATGCATCAATTTGTTCTGAAGAACTAAATTGTTATTCATTTTTGTTGTCAGCTTGACTTAACATGGCACAGAGAAAGAGGAAGAAACACAGAATGGCAGGGAATGAGAAGCGGATGAATCCTGCAGATTCTGCTGGTACTGGCGGTGCAATAGAAGGTCAAAGTCCAGTGGAAAATTCTACAAACATGGCATCCCATGCTACACGAGCTGCAAAAAAAGCCAAACAGAAACAAATATCTGCCACCAAACAAGCAGAGACAACCCTAGTTCTTGCAACACCTACCATAGTACTACCAGCTGCACGACTTACTCGTGCGTCAACTGAGCTAGCAGCATGTTCCCAAGCTCCCTTGCCACCTGACACTACTTCCCAAGCACTCTTGACACAAGACGAGTTGGCAATATCAGATGAACCTTGTGAGCTTCAACAGCAAGAAGGTAGTTGTTGGAGTCAAGTTACAGTTGCATGCTTCTTTATATGTAGTCTCACAATTTGATGTACACTAACACTTCCTATGTTCGTTGTTGGACTAGCACCTAGGCACAAGAGGAAACAAACATCAGGGATAATGCTCGATAGGTTAACTAAATCTAGAGGAGGACGAATGGAGATCCGTTTTGAGGCAGGTTTAAAAAGGCCACATGATGCTACAGAGTCAACCAAGTTAGCATCAGAGGCAGCGGTTGCCGTTAGGTGTCATGTACGTATCCTCCCAACATGGATTCAGTACAGAATGACAAAGACGAAACCCAGTTCAACACCTTCCTCGACCATTTATCTGTAAGTATGGTTATGTATGGAAACTAGTAATATCGTCTTGCTCTGTCCCATACTTTCTAGGTTGCTGATAATGAGGCTCCCATAATTTTCAACAGATGAGGTTCAAGTTGGATAGCCAAGATGATGCAACCAGACAAGCTTGCACCCATGTTTTCAAGTCTGCTCTACGACAGTATCGGTATAACTTGAGGAAAACTCACTTTGAAGGCAAGGCTAACAGTGAACTTTCCCAAACATCTCCAGTGGAAAATATATCGGATGAAGACTGGAGGGGCCTTGTTAAACACTGGTCTGATCCAAAGTATCAGGTACATTATATATATGTGATCAGATCACATGTTGAAGTCCTATTTACACATGTGCCACACAAATCTATCTTCCTGTAGGTGAACTGTTCAAACAACAAGGCCAACAGTACGAAAGTGAAATTCCAACAGACGACAGGATCTCGTAGCTATATTGCACACTGCAAGGCTCTTGTAATTAGCTGTTGTTCACTCTTTTTGCTGTACCATATTATCAGATCTATATTGACTTGTTCGAAATGTAGAGGAAAGCCCGCAAGGACCAAAAAGTACCTGAACCAAATGTTGTGGAAATCTTCAAGGACTGTCACACCAGCAAGAAGAAGGGCATGACTACACCAGTCAAAGCCGCTATTGTAAGTCCTTAATCCTCATGCCTTTTAACTACTACTTACTCTGACTTGTGCCTTGAACTGCATGGTTTGCAGCCAATGTCTATTACTCTTCTCAATTTTATACACAATTTTCTTAGCGTATCATTGCACCTTACAAGGTTTAAAAGAGAGGAGTGATGTTCCTTTGATCTTGACCCGTAATCTAGTTTCGTGCTGGACTTGCCCACACAATGTTACAATTGCCTGTTTGTCCATTCTTAGTTGTTTTGTGATATGAATGATGTCATACTATTCTTACCGTATTATAAACTTCGTCTCTTTATCCTTAGCCCTCAATACAATGTGAAGAAATAGACAATACATTAGCGATGGTACATGGTCATATGTTTGGAACCTGGTTTTATTATGTACTTTGCAATAAAATACAACTAATATTTTACATGGGTTCACCAGAATAAGTTCTGTATATAGACCAAAGCTATTTTGTTTGGTTTTGCTGCCTCCTTAATATCTTTTGTTCTGGTACTACTAATGTAAAACCTCAACTTTTCAGCGAGCTATGGAAAAATGGTGGAACCGCCACCTTCTGAAGGTGGCGAGGCAACTATAACCACAATGTCAGCTCTTGCTACAGTGGGTCAGTACATGTCCACTAACAGTGCCAAAAGGACGTTCCCTGCGTAATACTGGGTTGGTTGTTAAGGCAATATTGTCCAAACTACCTCATGATCAAGATATGCAAGCTCAAAGCAATGTTGTATCTACGCTCCAGACACAAGTCCATTCCCTAATAGAGACTCTTTGTGAAACAAGGAGAGACATTGTTCGATGTCGTCAAGATATGCATGGTTTTGAAACTAGACTACCAGACATTTGCTATGTTGTTCAGGAGCCTAGGGGAAATGAAGGCGAGGGTTATGGTGCTCCATTGGACAATACAACATGAAAACGTAATAGTCAGGTCAAATGAACTGAGCTTCTGAACTTCTAGTGGTGCATTTATCTGCTAGACTATTAAGTTTTATGCCAACCTTCCTTTTGTTATATAGTTGTAATTTGTTTCGGTGCGATACAAAATTTATTCTTAATGTGCAGCCACCGGCTGAAGAAAACAGCAAGCCATTTTTCTGTAGTGTAGGGTGTTCCCTATATTTGCACTGGTGGCGATCTTTGATGCCGAGTGGATGTAATATGTGCAATCGCCTTAATAGCCTAGCGTTAGTTTCGGCCTTATTTATTTCCTAGTCTTTTTTTCCCTGGTTTGCTAGTGGCCGCAACAACCATGGGCCATATACGGGCCGTAGGATCCATGGGTCTCCTGCGGGCCGTAGGATTCATGGGTCACCTACGGGCCGTCGATAAATGGGCCTCAAACAGGGCCGTAGAATCGATGGGCCTCAGGCCGTCGGATAAATGGGTCTACATGGGCCATAAACGGGCGTAATTGGTATTGTCCCAACATGGTAAAGGGCCGGTAACAGGCTGTAGGACAGCAAAGGCTTAATTCTGTCACAGGCATACCGTGTCGTTAATGGGCCAGCATATAGGACGGGCTGGAAATGGCGCAACGGGTTAACAGGCCAAAAACGGGTCGACTCTTGCCATGGGCCGAATTTGGCCCATTAGGGCAACAGGCCAGTAACGGGCCAACTCTTTCCATGGGCCAAATTTGGCCCATTAGGGGAACAGGCTAGTAACGGGCCGGAAGTAATCGAGGGCCGAAAAGGAGCCCAAGAACGTATGGGCCATCAATAGGCCGAAAGCTAAAACGGGCTGGAAACGGCCCATGTAAATCACGGGCTATTAACGGGTACAAAGAAAATTACTGTTCATTATGGGCTAGAGTCACCGTGGGCCTATAAAGGGCCGAAAGATACGAAGGCCTCATATGGGCCGAAAGACGTCGTGGGCCATACATGGGCCGAAAGTGAAATGGGTCGGTGTTGTATTCGACGGCCCACATAACGTTGTTGGGCCAATTTCCTTTAGGGCCTAACGGGCCGTGAGTTACCAGGCCGTAAAATGGGCTATTTGCGAAGAGACTGTTAACTATTGACCAAGTCAAACGGGCCGGCTTTGTAAGCTAAATGGGCCAATGGTGGGCCGTGACACGTGTCGACATATCATAGGTGCCTATCTGACCCACTGACGAGCTGACACGTGTTTCGTCCGGCCAATAAGAATTTTACACGTGGAAATTTCCCATTGGTCGGGGCTGTTAACGGATTATCGGATCCAAAACCCGACCCGATAGCTTAACGGTGTTCCTTTACGGTGGATGCCACGTGTCGGTCACCCTTGACGAAAGCACTTCTGTGACGCGCGATTTATCGTCATGGAAGTGGACACTTCCGTGATGATAATTTTGGTAATGGTATGGAACACTTCTACGACAGCACAGTTATGACTATCTTGATTCTGTCATAAAATCATCATGGATGTACATGCATGACAGAAAACACTGCCTACTGTGACAAACACGTATCATCACGGAAGTGTATTTTTTTGTAGTGGTCCCGCATGTAGATAGAGCGGCTAGTCATATAAGAGTGCTCAATATTGTGCACCGCGACCAAGGAGGAGAGGAAAACGAGAGAACTACGTAATTAATGCATGAGTTTAATTAGGGTAGTTTTGTAAAGTATACGAGATACATTCCTCCAATCGCGAAATGCCTTGGTTGATGAGATTTGAGATTTGAGCCCTATAAACCGGAAGGGAGGGAGTACTGCACACGGTGTAGTCTAGTCACTTCTTGAAAATCTCTAGAAAGGAAAATATTCCTTTCTGGTTTACAGGGCTATACTAACAAGTACTAGTACTATAATAGTGGGCTCCAATAGCAATTTTGTCTCATGCAAGAGCCTAGCTATATGCGTGCTCCAAGGCAGCGCACCACGCCCCACCCCTACACAAAGACTACCATGCGAGGGTTCGCAACTGCCACGTTCGGGTTGCGCTTGGCTCTTCACCTCTTCGAGAAGACGAACAATGATGTTACTCCTACTTCTACAGTATCAAATCCAATGCTGCATGTCCGTCCACCTTGTGCGGCAGGGATAGCATGTAGCGAAAGCTTCTACTAGTCCTGCTAGCCACCATGCTCATGCATGAGGGAGGGACGCAGCTTCATTGACTTACTGCTCCTTCCTTTGCGTCTATGACAAGTGGGCCCAACAGGTGGTTGCCCACCTATCATGCAGCCAAAGGCAGGTGCAGTTAAGGCACTGGAGGTCAGTCCGCGAGGGAGAGGGAGTTGTAGTAATCAAACTTCTCGGTCTTGTATGAGTTGACGCGACACATCAAAGCACTGCACTCGATATAAGTCTTTTTACACATTTTCAAATGGACTACAACATACGGATGTATGTAGACAAATTTTGCTTCGTATGTAGTCACTTGTTGCAATCTCTAAAAAGACTTATATTTGGAAACGGAGGGAGTACAATGCATGCATGCATGCCGTGACTTTCCTTTTGATACTTGCATGTGTTGATTTGATGCATCTTGCCAAATTTTGACTACAAATTTAACTAACCAAATTTTCATGCATGTCACAAAAAAATTACGGGGCTGTTTGGATTGTGACTATGTTTGTCTTATGTTGCCACATTATTTTTCCCACACTTGCCACACTTGCCTAACTTGAGTTTCTCAAATTATTAGACACACTTTGGCTTGCCTAAGGGAATCTTGCCACACTTTTTGTGTCTATGACATGTGGGGTTCACTCCTAATAAAAAAATTCTTGTCTTAGGTGTGGCTAATAAAAAAGACTTATATTTAGGAACGGAGGGAGTAGAAAATATAAATAATAATGCATGTTGGGGCAACCTACGTTTCCGATAATTTTAGCCGTGGGCTTGTTCACAATTTTTACGAGGGGGTGGTTGTTCATTTAATGGAGGGACTTGTTCTTGATCGTCACCTCATTCAGCGCACGATAATCTATAACCATTCTCAAGGATCCATCCTTCTTCTCAACTAGAAGCACCGGGGCTCCCCAAGGTGATGAACTCGGTCAAATATAACCTTTCTCCAATAATTCCTTAATCCGCTTCTTAATTTCCTCCAGATCATTTGCGGGTGTCCGGTACGGTCTCTTGGATATTGGTTTGGTGCTTGGTAACAATTCGATCAAAAACTCTATGTCCCGATCCGGTGGCGTGCCGGGCAATTCCTCGGGGAATACATCGGGATAATCCTTCACAACTGGTACTTCCTCCTGAACAACTCCCTAAAGAGAATTCACTTGAGTCCTCCTTCGCGTATGCCTCGACACATACTTGATCTGTTTCCCCTCTAGGGTGGTGAGAAGAATCGACTTACTAGAACAATCAATATTCCCTTCATACTTGGATAGCCAGTCCATGCCTAGAATTACGTCCAATGCTTATGATTCTAGGATGATGAGGTCTGTGGGGAAAACGTGTCTCCCTATGGTCAATGGCAACTGAAAACATCCCCGACTAGCCATATACTCTGCTCCTGGGGGACTCACTAACATAGGTGACTTAAGGACTACGACCGGCAACTTAAACTTATCCACAAACCCCCTTGATATGAATGAATGTGATGCACCAGTGTCAAAAAGAACAAGGGCTGTAAATGAATTAATCAAGAACTTACCAACAACGGCATCAGGCTGGTCATAAACTTCCTCCACATTGACATGGTTCACCTGACCTCTGGTGAAGGGATTGGGCTTCTTGCCTCCAGAGCTTCCATTACCGTTCCCGTTCTTGGCCTCAGGGCAATCGTGGCGTAGCATCCGGTTTTCCCGCACTTGAAACAGGTAATGTGGCTCAGATCCTTCTTTGCCGGTGTAGCGGGGTTGGACTGATGCTGATTGGTGTTTCCTCCGTTCCCATTGCCATTCCTATGGCCATTATGGTTGTGTCCATTCCCTCCATGATGTGAATGTCCTCCATGGTTATGGTGAGTGTGTCCACTATACTTGCCAGATCCTGGTCCACAATTTCCCGAGTACGGGGTATAGCGGGGCTTCTACTGAACACCAGAGTTGTACTTTCCCTGTCCGTACTTCCTCTTGCGATTCTCCACCTGCTGCTGCTTGCCTTCCAGAATGAGAGCCTTGTCGACCAACTCTTGATAATTGTTAAAGGCAGCCACAGTCAACTGAAGTCCCAGATCATCGTTTAGTCCCTCCAGAAATTTCTCCTGCTTAGCGGCATCATCAGCCACGTCTCCGGGAGCATACCTGGATAACTTGCTGAATTCCTCCACATAATCACCAACAGAATGATTTCCCTGGCGTAAGTTGCGGAACTTACGCTTCTTCAGACTCATAGCTCTGGCTGAAACATGTGCGGTATGGAATGCCTGCTGGAACTGATCCCAAGTCACATTGGCTATGGGGAATGTGTTGGTGTAATTCTCCCACCACGAGGCTGCTCATCCATCCAGTTGATGTGCGGCAAAATGCATCGTCTCAGCATCAGTGCATCCTGCGGTGGTCAGCTCTCTTCCGATCTTGTGAAGCCAGTCATCTGTAACGATTGGCTCTGTGCTGCTAGAGAACACTGGTGGGTTCAACCTCAGGAAACGGGTAAGGTTGTCCACCGGGGGTGGTGGCGGTGGGTTGTTGTTGTTCTGGTTCTGATTCTGGATGAGTAGCTGCATGAGGGCATTCTGGTTCTGGATCAACTGGGTAAGTTCCGGTGGGAATTCCGGGTCACGTCTTGGAGGCATCTGTTAGGTTTAGAGTGGATGAGAAATTAGAATATAATAAGGGCCTAATGAGAGAAATCACTACCCATATGCTTATGATAGCAAGAAAATTTCAAATCAAGCAATTCACACATATCACACCACACAAGCAAAAACCTACAGGTAAGGTCATATCCACAAGAGATATGATCTCTTCATACTACCGCAATCATTCGTTGGGCTCAACTTGGTAGTGGTGGTCTGAACTAAATCTTCTCAAATCAAAGTCAACTCTAGCTTCTTCTTCTTCGTCAATGATCTCTTCATAGGTCATGGTCTCATCGGGCTGAGCAACTTGGTGATTGGGTTGGACAACTATTTTATTGAAGTAGAGAAGAGATAGAAATGAATAGAGAAGAGTATAGACCAACGGGTATATAAGGAAGTCGTAAAATAGAGTTTTCTTCCTATGGTTTTCCATTTCCTAGTGGCCGCATCCTACAGTCAGCGTGTGCTCTGATACCATCTTGTAGTGACCTGACCCAAATGGATCGAAGTCTCTATGCTTAAGTGTCATCCCTGGATTGGTATGCTAACACACACAATACTCGAGGAGTTGTAACAGAGTTCAACCACACACATTATTACATCAAGGTCTTCAAAAGAGTATTTATTACAATAATATGGCCAAAGGCCATCTCAATAAAAATAACGGAGGAAGCATTGAAGGTAAATGTGTCAGGACCCCGACTCAATGCCACATTGATCTAGCATGTAACACCTCATATCACTTTGCGGCCTCACGCACGGTATTCCCACGGGTGTCGCCTTACCTTTGCCCGGGACCGTTTGCGCCTTTTGGCACACGTATATGACAGTGTCGCTAGCATCCATATGATAAGGAGCCCGGGCTGACATGGCTAGTCGTAAACCCAAAGTGGCACAAACTTACAGGGACAGGCATCCACGACCCAGCATCGAACGTGTCGGTCATCAGCGAGTGAACCCAGGCTGTAGCACTGGGCTAGCAGGACTCCGGTGAACCGGGCTATAGCGGGCTAATAGGACTCCGGTATTCATCGCGTGACATTTCCCTGAAGGGACAGACACAGGAACGAAGAAGGACACATGCCAGCCAGCCTAAGTGTTCCGGAGCAGTAGCAAGCTACCATGGCTCAGTGGAAACACTAGGAGACATTTGCCGGTAAGAGAGGCTGCTAAAGATAAACAACTAGATGGTCAGATCCCACACATACCAAGCATTTCAATAACATACACACAATATGCTCGATATGTGCAAATACAACATGGCATCACAACATGACTCTACGACTCAAGTAATTTATTCATTAGGCTCCGAGGAGCGAGATATTACAAACATGGGTCTCATGACCCAACAATCAGAGCATACAAGTCAAAGCACAAGCGGAAGCTATCATGTCTGAGTACAGACATCTATAAATGAAAAAGGCTGAGAAGCCTGACTATCTATCAGATCCTGCCGAGGGCACAAGATCGTAGCTGAGGTATCAAGCTAAACGTCGAAGTCCACGTGGAACTACTAGCGAGACCGAAGTCTCTCTGCAAAAACATAAAATAGGCAAACGTGAGTACAAATGTACCCAGCAAGACTTACATTAGAGCTAACTACATATGCATCATTATCAACAAAGGGGATGGTGGAGTTTAACTGCAGCAAGCCAGCTTTGACTCAGTGGCTAACCTAAACTATGATTGCATGTAACTCTTCAGGTGGCGCACACGAGTCCACATATTCACCATATCAATACACCACTATGGATCCGCTCCCGTCTCCCTACGAGAGCGCCATCCACAGCACTCACGCTTATCTTGCGTATTTTAGAGTATCCACTTTCACTTGTCTATGAACTGATATAAGCAACCCAGAAGTCCTTTTCCGCGGACACGGCTATTCGAATAGATTAGGTTAACCCTGCAGGGGTGTACTTCTTCATACACGCTCTCACCACTTACCGTCGTTTACACGACATGTACTCGGCAACCTTCAAGCAGAAGCCCAACGTGGGTGTCGGCCACGACCTACCTAATCACCTAAGTCTCTAGTCCAGGTTTATCGCCTATTCGGGTTCCATCCATGAGGAGATCCGGCCGGAGTTTCGCTCACAGCCCCAAACGATGTGAACAGGGTTCCCGAGACACCAAACGGGCACCCGGTACACCGTGCCACGTGCCTACCGCATCACAGCCCACCCCTACGGTCAGCACTGCCCACGGCCTCCAGCATACTACAAACACCAGAAACTACTTGCAACTCCTGGACAGAGGACAAGGGTGATCAAGAAGCCGAGAGGGTCCATTGGTTTCGGGCCCAATGCGTGGTAGTAGCTGAATCATGGATCACAAACACAGAACTCAGTTCCTGGGGACGGCTGCAATGAGACAACCCACCATGTACTCCTACATGGCCTCTCACCGCTACCTTTACCAAAACGTGTTCACACACTTAGCTCACACACAGTAGGACATGTTCACACGCCTCTGATTCATCCCCGATGAATCAGACCTGACTCAACTCTAAGCAGTAGCAGGCATGACAAACAAGCAAGAATGAGTAGGCACAACAGGGCTCAAACAACTCCTACCCATGCTAGTGGGTTTCATCTATTTACTGTGGAATGACAGGTCATGCAAAGGATAAAGGGGTTCAGCTACCGCAGCAAGTAACAGATGAATCGTTGTTGTCCTAATGCAGTAAAAGAGAGCAGGAGCGAGAGAGTGGGATTGTATCGGAATGAACAAGGGGGTTTTGCTTGCCTGGCACTTCTGAAGATAACATTGAGTCTTCATCAGTGTCAACGATCACATCATCGGTATCACGTCTATCGAGAGGGGACGAATACCGGCAACACAGAAGGGAACACAGTCAATGCAATGCGCAATATGATGCATGATCATGACATGGCAAAAATGAATGTGTTTTGAGCTAATGCAACTAAAACCAGATTAAATGAAGTTGGTTTGAATCCAAGATTCAAATTCAAACTCCATATGTTATTATTTAAATGCCTTTTATTTGTTTTGTCCAAAACAGAGGACAAACATTGTTCAAACATGCATGAAAATGGTACAGATGGATTCCTTGAATTTTTCTGATAATTTTCCATATATAATTTATTTAATTTGGAGTTACGGTTGAATTTCTATGATTTTTAGAAGTTTTTACAATTTTCTGGAATTTCCTGAATAATAATAAATCCAGAAATGAATTATGGCGTCAGCACCACGTCACAGTGACGTCAGCAGGGTCAACTGGGCTGGCTCGGGTCAAACCTGATGTGTGGGGTCCACACGTCAGTGACACAGGAGCTAATCCCGGTCAAACCCAGCGCTGACTGGGGTTTGACCAGGGGTGGGGCCCACTGTCAGTGGCTGTGGGTTGTTTAATTAGCTGGGTTAGCTCCTAATGACGGAGCCACGTCAGCTCCTGCCGGAGTTTCGCCGGCGGCGACCATTCCGCACGGCGGCGCGGCTCGGATTTGAGCTAGGGGCAATGGTTTGGCGCGCTGAGCGCACCGGGGAGGAGCTCTTGCACTCGCGCATCTAATGGACCAGACGGGTGGTCACGGGGCAGCCGGAATCTCGCCGGCGACGAGCTTTGGTGGCGACCGGAGTTCGGGCGTCGATGGAAACGACGACACCGTGCACGGGAGGGTCCACGGTTAGCACCTACGCGTTCTACGAGAGCTCACAAACCCAACGGAGGCACGCACGGGACCAAATGGCCACCGGAGCCTCGTCGACGATGAGCTCGTGCGGCGGCGTGCTGTTGGGGGAGAGAGGCGCGGCGGCTACGGCATGCTAGAGAGAAAACGGAGAGGGGGAGGATGATCAGGAGCTCACGGCGGGGTCGTAGGTGATCTCAGCGGCCTCGGGGACGGCCTGGTGACGACGAATCGGTCGACGGCGGCCGTCGGTGCAGGGAACGAAGATGGCGTCGGCGACGGCGCTGATGGGCATCCAGGGGGTCTTCTGGTCGCGTGAGACGACGAGGAGGATGAGGAAGGACCGGCGGAGCTCGGGAGCGCGTCGGGGAGGAGAGGGGGTGGCGGTGGCCGCGAGGGAGCTCGTCGGTGGCGGCGGCTCCGTTCGGTCCGGGCGAGAGAGAGGGAGCAGAGGAGAGAGGGGATGCAGCGGGGGAGGAAAAGGAGCGAGGGGACACGAGGCCTCGTCGTGGCGTCGCTAGGGAGGCCGGGGGAAGCAGGAGGTGGCCGGGAAGCAGGAGGTGGCCGGGGCGCGTGGCCGCGCGCGCCGGGCGCGTGCCCGTCCTCCTGGCAGGGAGGAAGACGACAGGGGAGGGAGTGGAGATGGGCTGGGCCGGCTGGGCCGGTTGGTGGCCGCCAGGTGGGCTGCAGGTGAGTTAGGTAGGCTTTTGCTCTTTTTATTTATTTATTTCTGCTGTTTTGTTTTATTTAATTTATTTTGCCACTGTTTTGAATTTAAAAATAATTCAAACAATGCCAAAAACTCCTCTGAATATTTTATATTGCTAGATGGACTTTTCCAAAAGCTTATAAAATATTTCAGGGGTATTTGAAATTATATTCTAATTATATGAATATAATTCAAATTCAAATAGTTAATGAATTAAATCCAAAGTCCCAAAAATAATTCCTTAAAAATGTTCAATATTTTGGTTGGGACCAGAACCCTTACCAAAAATTATCAAACATTTAAGAAGAGCATTTTGGAGCAATGAATGAGATTTCTAGGGTTTTTGCCCCTCTTTTATTTAAGTTTTGAGGCTTCCAATTTCCCTCAGTTCAAATTTCAGAATTTAAACATGATGCACGCATGAAGCTAGCCTAGAGCATTACCAGAAGCTAGGGATGTGACAACTCACCCCCACTAAACAAGAATCTCGTCTCGAGATTCAAGCGTAGGGTAGGGTGAAGGGGGAACGCAAACTAGCACAATCTTCACGATCCAGGTTGCACTTCATAGGAACGTTGATTCGATCACCATCTTTGACTCGAGGTCTTGCTCTGAGAAATCCTGTCACATGACATGGAGGGAAGAAGGAGACTCTAGAAGGGTCGATCTTCTCGAAGATCGAACAACTCACGGAATGAGACATAGGACCATCTCTCGGGTTGAGACACGAGATTCACATCAAGAGGGGTGGAAAGAAACGGATGACGAAGGTTCACTAGGTAGACAACAATTCCACACTTAAGAAGGTGGTAAACGATTGTCAACGTAGCGAGGAGTTGAGTTGCCATGATACCACGACGAAACATCCTGGAGGAGGGTGATTCGTAGATTATTACCTTAAGTGGCAAAAAGAATTACTTTTGATTCAGAGATCATTGAAACTCTTTAAACCAGCCTAAGACAATTCTCGAGCGATCGTTTGGAGGGGGTCGGTAGAATGGCATACTCGGACTTGGATGATGTGGATCACCTTGTTGAAGACAACGCAATGGATGAATTTGCTTATCACCGGAAATGGAAGAGAACCATGGTAGAATGGCACATTGGCAGTGCAAGCTGGGAACAAAATGCAAATGATGGGAATGATTCTGGTAACTAGGGAAGAACCCAACAATAGAGAGTGGATTCACTGTTTGAAAGATCATAGCATTGCCGAGGAAACTGAGAGCAAACCCAGTTAGTGCCGATGATAACACGTAGCGCTTGTGCGTGCTCTCAAGAACTTGAGCATTTCCATATTCATCTAGGTTTTATCAACAACCGCGTCAAGGGTGCTGACAACACAACATACTACCATGATGAATAGCGATGGACGATGCAGATGCGAAGGAGGATAACACTTTCTCAGATTTCACCTTAGCGAGGCCAAGCAAATAAAATCTGGATGATCGACCGAGAGACATTTAGCACTCCGCTTCTAATGTTCTCCTTGATGTGCTAGCGTAACCCATTCATAGATATGGTTTGATATCTAGAACATCAAGTAAAGGTCGAACTTCGGGAGCACAAGAATCCATAAGGAACAACTAGGGAGGTAAATCCTACGAAATCCTTATGGGGAGGTGGCCAACTTCCTCAATCAAGATATTATAATAACAGGGCTACTGGATGGGTGTGTTGGCCACGACATCCACCTTACCGGTTATCGAGAGACTGATATTATAGTTCTTGGGGAAATGTTCCAACCATCATATCTGCCTGAGATTCAGATCTGGTTGGTGTCAGAATATTCCAGGCTCATCGAGTCTAGGAAGAAAAATGAAAGTTTGCAACACAAATCGACGAGATGACGTTGCGAGATTCTCGGGAGATGAACTACGATAGTAAGCTCCAAAACATGAGCTGGTTCTGCTACAAACATAAGAACACGTTGTCCCAGACAAGCATGACCACAAAGTAGTCTTATAATAAAACACTACCGAGTTCAGGAGGGGGAACCATCAGCGAGGATATCGAAGTTTTGTACAAATCCGTCTGGTACCTTCGGGACTAGCACTTAGAACTTATTAATCTTGAACAAATCAATCAGTGGCTTGGTGTGCTAGGGACCCATATAGAATGGAGGTTGCAAGTCTCCGAACCACAGAATACTTCGCACGTATGCATGACTGATTTGGGATGATTCCAAAGGAAACAACATTGACTTTCTCGAATCCACGGCGGCAACTTGCATCAAATGCACATGGACTGGAGGAAGTCACTTCTTACATCCGAACATATGCTTCATGAACTAGCATGAAGAAATGCTTTCAAAAGTTTCCAACACTAGCTTAATGTTCAACAAATCATGGAGGAAATAAGGATGTTGTCAATGGGCTCAACAACAATTCATCCGGGTTTCCTTTTAAAAGGAATTCCATAGTTAAGTGAACACGGTGATAGCATTGGTCAGACCAAAAGATATAATGGTGTATACTCGAGGGATCAACCACGAGTAAGACAACATTACGAATATCGTTGGTTCTGGTCTGATTGGATGATAGCCCATACTCCAATCAAAGGTTGGATAAAATGATAGGTCCATTAACTGATCACGAGGTTCAGTCGATGAAAATATCAATTTTCTTCAACACACGCACATACACCGAAAGATATCCCTTAACATGAACTAAGTCAGACAGGCTTTTATCTTCCAACTCCCCAAGTTGTTGTTTGGCTTAACCAACTAGCTCAGGGGTATCTAACACCGATTCTTGGAGAGAAAGTGGTTCACAAGAAACCAACTTGATCACGAGCTCAACATAACAGTCAGGTGACAGCCTGGTGATACTTTCGAGAAGATATTCGGAAAATCACGAACCACCGATATGTTACTAAGCTCGAGAACAATCTCTCTTTTGAGGGCAAGACGATATGATCAAATGAGTGAGGACTTGACAAAATCCTAACTCATCAATCAAAGTGTGCACCAGGAAGATGGACAAGGTAGCACGATCAATCTTAGAAGGATGATTCAAAAACCAACACGCTAAGAATGAAATTATTGTCCTTTAACTACCAAGCAACGAGGTTGTTGGGAGTATTGATTTCACACACCACGATTCACTTGTCGGCATTCCGGTTACAATAACACAGGAACCGAGGAATGAACAATGATGGCAAGAAGTATCACTGTACCAAGAGTTCATAGGATGGTGTGCAATTCCTATAACAATCTCGATATAAAATATGTAATACTCCAAGGTAGAACAGAGCAAAAGCTGAATTGGCATTTTGATCTGCGGAGCACAACTTCTTTGACCCAATCCTAGATATGGAAGAGGTACTGGAGTTTGTTTCTCCTAGTCATTCTGCGATAGAATGGCTTGACGGACCACAAGAGTAATAGGCATCGATAAACGAACGCACGCATACTCTTGACTATCAATTGATAGACGAAGGTCAGTAGACAACTAAAGAGGAACAACTCAAAGGAACATATAACTTTCTGAGTTGTGGATGCATAGACTAGTATGTCGAACCAAGTTCAACATAATTCTTTCGGATAACCCATGCAGAAGGGTTGAGCTGGCAGAGTCACAATATAGCATGGAGGACTCATCGAGAGCACTCTTGTTGTCATCTTTTGGTTCAGAAGAACTTCTGCCAAGAATGGTTCATGGTAATTGGAAGAAGGATGTACCAAGAACCTCGAGGACTATCGCAAAGGTTACTAATATCCTAAAGGCACTAGCAATTACTATCAACATGAAGTAGGTAGAGTGAATCTCGGGTTCAAGAACCCAGGAACAGAATACCTATTACTAAGTAGCATCACGGGATGCTTTCGAGAATGATGGCCAGAATCATCACACTGGGAACACAAATCATGGCTAAATTACTAGATGATCCCCTAAGACACCTAGGGTCATAATAATAACTCCAACATAAAGGTTGAGGCGGTAAAGTACCTCAGCTCAACAATTTGTGTGATTAACCTGGCCTAACAGACATTGAAACCGGAGAGAAAGGATTTTGCAAATGCAAAATACTCTTTAGAAACCTGGGATGACTCGGACAGCATAACGGCTGTAAATGCTCGGAAAGATTTGAGACATTCACAAAAATAGTGGCATAACCACTCAGAAGCACAATATCAAGGTTTCGAGATCAACAATTAACATACGGAAGTAGTAGGAACTGAACTGAGACTTAAATCCAACCATCTTATAAGTCCACTGATTAGTAACACGTGATCCTGATAGAAAGAAGAGATAGCCTAGTTCTTAATCCCCGTAGAAGAGAAGATGATGACTCAGATCAGAAGGGCATGAGGTATAAGGAGTAAAAAGAGCCTTACGTTCCATCCCACAATCAATTCCCTTATATAACTAAGAATTTCTAGACTCAACTTCGACCAGTTTGGCTTGGTAATCCTACAGGCAGTCAAGCTCTGATACCAACGCTGTCAGGACCCCGACTCAATGCCACATTGATCTAGCATGTAACACCTCATATCACTTTGCGGCCTCACGCACGGTATTCCCATGGGTGTCGCCTTACCTTTGCCCGGGACCGTTTGCGCCTTTTGGCACACGTATATGACAGTGTCGCTAGCATCCATATGATAAGGAGCCCGGGCTGACATGGCTAGTCGTAAACCCAAAGTGGCACAAACTTACAGGGACAGGCATCCATGACCCAGCATCGAACGTGTCGGTCATCAGCGAGTGAACCCAGGCTGTAGCACTGGGCTAGCAGGACTCCGGTGAACCGGGCTGTAGCGGGCTAACAGGACTCCGGTATTCATCGCGTGACATTTCCCCGAAGGGACAGACACAGGAACGAAGAAGGACACATGCCGGCCAGCCTAAGTTTTCCGGAGCAGTAGCAAGCTACCATGGCTCAGTGGAAACACTAGGAGACATTTCCCGGTAAGAGAGGCTGCTAAAGATAAACAACTAGATGGTCAGATCCCACACATACCAAGCATTTCAATAACATACACACAATATGCTCGATATGTGCAAATACAACATGGCATCACAACATGACTCTACGACTCAAGTAATTTATTCATTAGGCTCCGAGGAGCGAGATATTACAAACATGGGTCTCATGACCCAACAATCAGAGCATACAAGTCAAAGCACAAGCGGAAGCTATCATGTCTGAGTACAGACATCTATAAATGAAAAAGGCTGAGAAGCCTGACTATCTATCAGATCCTGCCGAGGGCACAAGATCGTAGCTGAGGTATCAAGCTAAACGTCGAAGTCCACGTGGAACTACTAGTGAGACCGAAGTCTCTCTGCAAAACATAAAATAGGCAAACGTGAGTACAAATGTACCCAGCAAGACTTACATCAGAGCTAACTACATATGCATCATTATCAACAAAGGGGATGGTGGAGTTTAACTGCAGCAAGCCAGCTTTGACTCAGTGGCTAACCTAAACTATGATTGCAAGTAACTCTTAAGGTGGCGCACACGAGTCCACATATTCACCATATCAATACACCACTATGGATCCGCTCCCGTCTCCCTACGAGAACGCCATCCATAGCACTCACGCTTATCTTGCGTATTTTAGAGTATCCACTTTCACTTGTCTATGAACTGATATAAGCAACCCAGAAGTCCTTTTCCGCGGACACGGCTATTCGAATAGATGATGTTAACCCTGCAGGGGTGTACTTCTTCACACACGCTCTCACCACTTACCGCCGTTTACACGACATGTACTCGGCAACCTTCAAGCGGAAGCCCAACGTGGGTGTCGTCCACGACCTACCTAATCACCTAAGTCTCTAGTCCAGGTTTATCGCCTATTCGGGTTCCATCCATGAGGAGATCCGGCCGGAGTTTCGCTCACAGCCCCAAACGATGTGAACAGGGTTCCCGAGACACCAAACGGGCGCCCGGTACACCGTGCCACGTGCCTACCGCATCACAGCCCACCCCTACGGTCAGCGCTGCCCACGGCCTCCAGCATACTACAAACACCAGAAACTACTTGCAACTCCTAGACAGAGGACAAGGGTGATCAAGAAGCCGAGAGGGTCCATTGGTTTCGGGCCCAATGCGTGGTAGTAGCTGAATCATGGATCACAAACACAGAACTCAGTTCCTGAGGACGGCTGCAATGAGACAACCCACCATGTACTCCTACATGGCCTCTCACCGCTACCTTTACCAAAACGTGTTCACACACTTAGCTCACACACAGTAGGACATGTTCACACGCCTCTGATTCATCCCCGATGAATCAGACCTGACTCAACTCTAAGCAGTAGCAGGCATGACAAACAAGCAAGAATGAGTAGGCACAACAGGGCTCAAACAACTCCTACCCATGCTAGTGGGTTTCATCTATTTACTGTGGAATGACAGGTCATGCAAAGGATAAAGGGGTTCAGCTACCGCAGCAAGTAACAGATGAATCGTTGTTGTCCTAATGCAGTAAAAGAGAGCAGGAGCGAGAGAGTGGGATTGTATCGGAATGAACAAGGGGGTTTTGCTTGCCTGGCACTTCTGAAGATAACATTGAGTCTTCATCAGTGTCAACGATCACATCATCGGTATCACGTCTATCGAGAGGGGACGAATACCGGCAACACAGAAGGGAACACAGTCAATGCAATGCGCAATATGATGCATGATCATGACATGGCAAAAATGAATGTGTTTTGAGCTAATGCAACTAAAACCAGATTAAATGAAGTTGGTTTGAATCCAAGATTCAAATTCAAACTCCATATGTGATTATTTAAATGCCATTTATTTGTTTTGTCCAAAACAGAGGACAAACATTGTTCAAACATGCATGAAAATGGTACAGATGGATTCCTTGAATTTTTCTGATAATTTTCCATATATAATTTATTTAATTTGGAGTTACGGTTGAATTTCTATGATTTTTAGAAGTTTTTACAATTTTCTGGAATTTCCTGAATAATAATAAATCCAGAAATGAATTATGGCGTCAGCACCACGTCACAGTGACGTCAGCAGGGTCAACTGGGCTGGCTCGGGTCAAACCTGACGTGTGGGGTCCACACGTCAGTGACACAGGAGCTAATCCCAGTCAAACCCAACGCTGACTGGGGTTTGACCAGGGGTGGGGCCCACTGTCAGTGGCTGTGGGTTGTTTAATTAGCTGGGTTAGCTCCTAATGACGGAGCCACGTCAGCTCCTGCCGGAGTTTCGCCGGCGGCGACCATTCCGCACGGCGGCGCGGCTCGGATTTGAGCTAGGGGCAATGGTTTGGCGCGCTGAGCGCACCGGGGAGGAGCTCTTGCACTCGCGCATCTAATGGACCAGACGGGTGGTCACGGGGCAGCCGGAATCTCGTCGGCGACGAGCTTTGGCGGCGACCGGAGTTCGGGCGTCGATGGAAACGACGACACCGTGCACGGGAGGGTCCACGGTTAGCACCTACGCGTTCTACGAGAGCTCACGAACCCAACGGAGGCACGCACGGGACCAAATGGCCACCGGAGCCTCGTCGACGATGAGCTCGTGCGGCGGCGTGCTGTCGGGGGAGAGAGGCGCGGCGGCTACGGCATGCTAGAGAGAAAACGGAGAGGGGGAGGATGATCAGGAGCTCACGGCGGGGTCGTAGGTGATCTCAGCGGCCTCGGGGACGGCCTGGTGACGACGAATCGGTCGACGGGGGCCGTCGGTGCAGGGAACGAAGATGGCGTCGGCGACGGCGCTGATGGGCATCCAGGGGGTCTTCTGGTCGCGTGAGACGATGAGGAGGATGAGGAAGGACCGGCGGAGCTCGGGAGCGCGTCGGGGAGGAGAGGGGGTGGCGGTGGCCGCGAGGGAGCTCGTCGGTGGTGGCGGCTCCGTTCGGTCCGGGCGAGAGAGAGGGAGCAGAGGAGAGAGGGGATGCAACGGGGGAGGAAAAGGAGCGAGGGGACATGAGGCCTCGTCGTGGCGTCGCTAGGGAGGCCGGGGGAAGCAGGAGGTGGCCGGGGCGCGTGGCCGCGCGTGCCGGGCGCGTGCCCGTCCTCCTGGCAGGGAGGAAGACGACAGGGGAGGGAGTGGAGATGGGCTGGGCCGGCTGGGCCGGTTGGTGGCCGCCAGGTGGGCTGCAGGTGAGTTAGGTAGGCTTTTGCTCTTTTTATTTATTTATTTCTCCTGTTTTGTTTTATTTAATTTATTTTGCCACTGTTTTGAATTTAAAAATAATTCAAACAATGCCAAAAACTCCTCTGAATATTTTATATTGCTAGATGGACTTTTCTAAAAGCTTATAAAATATTTCAGGGGTATTTGAAATTATATTCTAATTATATGAATATAATTCAAATTCAAATAGTTAATGAATTAAATCCAAAGTCCCAAAAATAATTCCTTAAAAATGTTCAATATTTTGGTTGGGATCAGAACCCTTACCAAAAATTATCAAACATTTAAGAAGAGCATTTTGGAGCAATGAATGAGATTTCTAGGGTTTTTGCCCCTCTTTTATTTAAGTTTTGAGGCTTCCAATTTCCCTCAGTTCAAATTTCAGAATTTAAACATGATGCACGCATGAAGCTAGCCTAGAGCATTACCAGAAGCTAGGGATGTAACAAAATGATCCAACTCCATGGCAAACTGAGTGTAGAACAACGACCTATCGCACCTTTAATCTTCGTCGGAAAAGTATGCAACATGGGACGTTGCAGCCGTGTAGGTCAGCACATGGAATATGCTGGCAATTTCACACCATAGAATAATAATAAATGAAAAGACTATCCCTATATGCAAATTTAGCTAGTGGAGGCTCTAAGTTTAATTTTTTGCATAAAGCCAATTTTACCTTACAACAAAGAAATAAATTTTCATTTACTACTAAATTAAAATGCCCTTATTGAGAAGGTTCCTCCAACTCAATCCCAAAATTCCCAAGTTATTAGTATCCCAATAATTTCATTAAAAATAGTGATGAGGTCAACCAATAATTCACGTCTAGATACTCAAGTTGTCCATAACCGGGGACACGACTAATCATGATTAGTTTGTACACTCTGCAGAGGTTTGCGCACTTTTCCCCACAAGACTCAACCACCTCCATGATCGTAAGATCGAGACATAGCCTTTCTGAAGTGTTCCCTCAAAACCCTGGGTAGATCGGTACACCTACTTTCCCCTACATCAGCTAGTCTACCACGCAAAGAGGTCACACAACTTCCTCAACTATGCTAGAGCCCATAATGGCTTGTGGCTGCACACGGAAGTTTCTAGGCATGAAATATCTTATGATCCCTTTGAGCTTGGGTGGCGGACCTACGGTAATCACACAGGTACTCTGGGATTCCCCTTGGGCAAGCACTGGTTACTCCAGGTGCCCCAAACAATCCACCGAGATGTGTATTAAAGTTGCCACCTTAGGTTATCCCAAAATTATTAACTCTCACAACTTGCATGGATCACACATACCAATCCCCGTTTACGAGCATGGCTAAGCAAGATATGATATAACGAATATTCCCGGGGTGATCAAAGGTCATAGGTTCCTACCACATGAACTACAAAGCATAACCACATGTCTCCAATCCTACTCATGCAATCTTTGAGGGTGAAACTAATGCATAGTAAAACTGGGTATTGAAAAGTATGATCAAAGTGTGAACTTGCCTTGCCATCGTTCATTGAACTCTAAAGATTCATAGTAGCAAGCTTTGCACTCCGGATGATCTAGCGTAAGCAAGCAATAACATACATAAGCATACAAGGAAAAATCCAAAAAGAAAACAAATAAAAGACTTCAAAAAGCTTCAAAAACAACCAAATAAAGTTTCTGTACAGAACGAAATTTTTACTGCAACAAAAATAAATGGTTTTGTTTTTTAACAGAAATTACATGTCACAAGCTTCGATTTGCAAAAAGAATGACTCAAAACGGAGTTACGAAACTCGAGTTATGGCCTAAAGAAGTTTGAATTCAGATATGTTTGAATTCAAATTTTAAATTTTCAAAAATATTTTTCGTTTGGTTCTCTAAATAGTGGATATTTTTATGAACTAGTAGGAAAAAGAATCAACTAAATCGGATCTATAGATTAAAAGATATACTAGAAAGAAGATTAGGTAAAGAATCTGAATTTGGAAAAAGTTCCTGAAAAGGAAAAAAATAGGCCAGAGACAAGTGGCGCTCTGTGATTGGCTGCCTGGGTGCTCACCGGACTTGTTGCCGGAGACGAGGAAGAAGGCGGCTCTAGTGTGCTTTGGCAATGGATTCGCGTGGGACGGTGTAGAGGACGATGAGGTGAACCACTTGAACAAGTTGTGGTGGTAGATTGCTTCCTGTACACACGGTGAGAGGTCGCCGGAATTCACGAACTCTGGTGAGCAATTGGCGAGGTTAGGGAGGGGGAAAAACTCCAAAAAAGAGAGGGCTTCGTACGAGGGTTGAGAGGGGCTCCCACGGGTGCTTTATATAGGGCTTGGGGAGGTCTGGAGATGAGCTGAGCGTTGCCGACTTTATGATGTTAATGGTGGCTGTTACTTGGGCTTCTAATGGCCATTAGAGGGGGAATTAAGGCGCACCAGTGAAGGAGAAAAGGTAGAGGGAGGCGAGGGGAACTGATTCAGAGCGGTTTTGGAGCGAGGGAGAGGAGGGGAGGGGTGGGGCGCTAGGGCGGGGTGCTGCGTGCGTGCGTGCGTACATGTTTATGTAACGTTGAGAGGAATAAGAAGATAGCGCCTGGGCATGGGCCTGCTAGGCTGCGTTTTTTAACGTTTTTTACAGTAGAGTTAAAGAACCAGAAGACAAATGAAAATAACTCTAAGAATTCCCAGAAAATTCACATAGTAATATGGTCTTATATATGACCTTGTGAACTTTTATCCGGCCTAAAATGCAAATTTTCAAAAATAAACTCTTTGCTATGCTAATAAAATAAATTACAAATAAAACTCAACAAATATAATTTGGTTCCAAATTCAATTTCCAATATTTTCTTTTCTTATTTTGAAGAAGTCATTTTATCTTCTCTCTTTATTTTATTTTTGATATAATGGAATGAATTTTTTTGGTGAAACCAAATTTGATCCAAACTCCCGACTTCGAAAAAAATTCAAAATTGTTTTTTTGGGAAACTTCCAACTCTCTCTTTTGGTCCTTGAGTTTCTCAAAGTTCCTTGGATCAAAAATTAAATAAAACAAATGGGGCAAAAATGCATAAATCATGGATGCATATGAATGATCTATTATAAACATCCAAATTGAAAATTGGGATGTTACAGTATCCCCCTCCGCCAGTGAAGGGGAGGAGGGGCAGTGTTTAGGCCGTCGTCGACGGCGAGGGAGGAGACCGACTGCTGGCCGCACCGTTATCTCTGGCCGAGCGCCGGCGCAGGAGGTCCTCTGATCCCTTCATCGTTACCCCAGTGTGGGCGGATCCGGTCTCCCGCCGCCCACCTATCCATATCTCGACGACCTTCAGGTATATCTTCCTTCGAAACCGCCTTAGCTCTACTTCCCCAGCTAACTATGTCGCTGCATGTGCATCATTTTCTACCTCTCAGCCCCTCTCGATCAGATGGTCCAATCTCACCTATTTTCTTCTTCTATTGTTAGAGGTAAAGCTACTTCATGGAGTCGAATCTTGTACTTGGTTCAAACAAGAAATAAAGTGGGGGTGGGGGAATTTAGTATGTACATAGGACTTGGTACAAACAGGAAGGAAAGGGGGTGAAAGTAGTATAGACTAGTCATCCAACCGGTCTCTTGGTCGAAAAGGGAAATATATGGGTAACATTGTACACAGTGGTATGACCAGGACTAGATTTTCAATCCACACATAGGAGTAGGTGGCTAGAATGAACAAAAATGTGACCAACCCAGATATGTTTCTTGGATGTTTGTTTCTCGGGGCAACAAACTATGAATCCATACTTTATGCCCCTATTTAGGTACATGGTGCTGGACTGCTGGTGCACCCACTGTCCCATGCCCTTATACCAAATATTTAGCTGTTCTTAATCTAATGCCCCTGGTAAAATGAAGCCATGCCACTGTTATAAGCCATGACAAGTTTAGCCAAATGTTTTTGCAAGTAATTGTTTGAGACTTTGACTGTTTCCTCTGTAACCTTTTGTGCAAATAGGGATATCCATTTCACCTGGTTGCTGTTGTGACCTTTTGGTGCACTGCACAAAACTCTTCTTAGAAGAAGTGACTTTTGTGTTGTTTAACTGGAATGTCAAAATGGAACAGCTGGATCATTTCGGTGGAACTGCACAAAGGGAGATCTGTGTTCCAATCCTCATCATCCATATTCGCGCCATAACCTTCCTTTTGGTAAGAATGATATTTAATGCATGTGTTCATCCCTATTTTGCGACTGCCATGAGAAAATAATGCTATTTTTTACTAGTACACTTGTACTCTCTCATTGACAAAACCAATTTTGAAATAGAAGGCCAATCATGTACTAGGTTTCACCAACTGGTGAGGAGAAAGAGAAACAGAGTATGAAGAGGAGGAGGAAGAAGAATAAACAGTGCCAAGGCGATCTTGCTGAAGCCAGAGGCCTCAGTCGAGGGCATTCAAGGGCTCCAGCAATGACTACCTTACATGTGAGACAATCCTCCTGGGAGCCCTTCCACTTCTGTTGTCTCACTTAATTAATTAGGAGTACTTAGTACCACTAATTTATTGCTGCCTAATTTTCCTATCGGAGTTAAACAAATCTTTAGTAGCACACTATGCTGAATCATGTACGTGTGTATGTTTGTCTATGGTGGTGAATCATGTGGTGGAGCAGGGAGGGAATATTATTAGTGTCATGACATAACAGTGCTATTGTTTTGCATGTCAATTTATTGCCATCGGTTCAATGAGGCAATGTTTTGCGTATTGTCCATCATGAATTTGATGCTACTATTAGAGTAATATGCTAATGTCTTTCTATCCTTTCTCACTAAGCTAATGAAGGTTTCACCTTGTTCCTACTTGTGCAAACAGGGATCATGTTGTGCTAATCATACATTTTAGTGGAACTACACAAGACAATACAATGAACTGTATCCCAGCCAGTGCTTTAAATCTGCTGGAAGTTCTTTATAATCTTTTGATATAATCTCAGCACTGGTAAACAAGAGTGATTTGAACTATACATTTGAAGTGCACAAAAATATATACTATTGAGTGATTCCAGTGAGTGCTTTATCATCTCTTACGGGACTACATGAATAAGCTTTTTTTCCTCAGGTTGGTATGGGCCTAAGGCCTTCATCCATATTAGTTTGCTATCATCTCTATTTGTATCGTGCTACTATCATGAGAAACTCCTTTATCTTTGCACGTTAAAGTTTTACAACCTATGATACATGGCAATGCTTTGAGTGTTGAGCTAATTGGCACTGATTAAATAAACTAATACCTCTCTTTAAGAAAGACTACTATGTTGCTAACTTTACCCATTAAGATAATGAGTGTGCTTATATTTGTTAGTGTATGTTTCATCAACTAGTCCCACTATTACAGTAATCTCACTCTCTCAATATATGTGCCAATAGGGATGCTCGATTTTGGTGGAACTGCACATAAACTTTGGGTACTTCATTGCCTCGAGAGCTTCTGTTTGTTCCTTCCAGTCGCTAATCTGGGCCTGCTTTCTTCCTTTGCTATCACTCGCTTCGCTTATCTCGGCTTCTAGTCAAAGGAAATAGTAATTGATATGCTACCTCACATAGGTTGGTACTGGTCTTTATCCTGATTATTGCGCTTGTCATGTATTGGTAATTTGGTATTGTGCTACTGTTTGCCGATTTTATAAAGGAGTAACTTGGAGCCTGAACTCACAGGCAAATCATTGCATTGGGTGATTTCAGTAGAACTGCACAAAAAGATCAGATGGACAGATACTTATGATGCTGCTATGTACTCCAAAGTTCACTCAAACAAGCATTGATGTTGACAAGAAGTGCCTATATTCATTCGAGTATCAACCAACGTCAACCAATTGTCAAACTCCAAGTATTAGGAGAGTGAACGCCAAAAATATTGCTTGGCGCATAGCCCAAAAAAACACAGTCCAGTCTTTGATCCCAACTTGTACCTTTTGGTTATCGGCAGATATGGTAGCAAACTATATGGCACGGAGTCTAAAGATTCCAGACAAGTTGGTTGACGCGTATATTCATCTGGCACTTAATCAGTCTGCATGCCAGGGATCCTCCATTTCAGTTGAACTGCACAAAAAATTTGGGTGGTTCATTTTCTCAACCACCTCCTTTCTCGTCTGCAATGTAGAATTTTGGCGAGCTACAGGACCAAGAGGAGCCAGTAAACTAGTTGGATGAAAGTAGTGTCCAAGTTGCTCAAACCTCCCTCGGCACGAGGTCACTATTTGAGGATAAATCTACAAGCATAGTTCGGATTGTCTGTGCTGCCTCTTATGTACTCGAAAGTTTACTCGTACAAGCATTAATTTTAGCAAGAAGTACCTCCGACTGAACACCATTTACCAGTCTGTACCCTAGGTAATTAAAATTCGTCCATGGATCATATTGGCTCTGATCTCAATCATTTGGATGCATAAACATACTGAACATGTGTATATCTGTACCTTTTTGTGAATTATCTATGAATATTGTCGTGTGATCTATCAATCATTTGGATGCATAGACATGCTGAACATGTGTATATATGAATCTTTTGAGTTGTTGATAGTGGATGTTGGCTATGAATATGAACGTGTCATGTGAACCTGAGTTTGATACGAATGTTTACCTTTTCTGTTGTACTTGTGTGTGAACTTGTTAGTATGCCTACTGTGGGGTATGTGACGTGTGGGTGTCAACGACACACCTTCTTCCCGAGAAGAATTTCACCTGCTTTGTTAGGGTAGCAACGGCGCATCAGCTCTTTTTAATCTTTTTGCTCTGTCTTCCCCCTCCCGCGCTCAACCCCTACCGTAATGTTTTCGGCCTCAAAACAAACATAGTATTGCGTTGTTTTTGGGGCTTGATGAAAAATCGAGTGCTGGTTTCTGTAGGTTGGCCCTCCCAGCAAATGGGCTGCTGGTCCACCACGGACTGGGAGGCTAAAAATACAAGTTGTATGGTGAAGAGGCAAGTAAAAAATGCCATCGAGAGCCATCCACTGAAGAAACAAAATCGCCCCTGATGTGCTTCTTCAGTCGTGCCGCCGGCCCCCTCTTTAATCCAGTTCGCTCGGGGATCTGGTATCTTTTTTTCCAGAGGGAGAACAAGTATCAGCTAGGCCTAGGTTTTGTATTTTAACATGCGTATCCCACGAGATACGGTTTCAACTTATTTTTTGAGGTCCACACCGGCCTATGGGCTTTTTCTTAAAGATCGGCAGCCCAATGTATTTTTTTAATAAAAGCAGGTCTCTATTCTATTTATCTATATATAAGAATAATAATGCTGTGTCCAATTTATGTTTTCCCTTCTAACCACATTATATATATTTATATTATTACTATTATCGTATATTTTATAGAGACTTATATATACATTATAAAACATCCCACATGTTATTAACTTATAAAAGTAAATGTTTAACAGAAGTTGGCAAGGAAAATCCTGGTTGTTTTTGACTCACATGCAAGGAAAATCCTGGTGATTGTGTACAAAAGCTTGCGAAGATTTTAAGGACCAATGTAATAATAACACGCTCATTTTTATTTTGAGCAATAACTCACTAATTTGTTAATTATATATATATATATATATATAATGTGCCTCTCCAGTTTATTTTTTGATATTAATTGCTCCTTCTAACATAACATTATATATACAACAAGCCCAGCTAATTCGTGTATTTCAAGGAAGTGCAAATGGGCTAGGATTTCTTAGAAAATATAAATGGGCCGCATTGACGCGAAATTATTTGTTCACCCATCCCAGCAAATGGACTGTACATTCTAGAAAACATGGGTTAAATATATGTCACATTTTTGCAGGCTGACATGTGGGCCAATAGGTCGAAGCCTACGCAGGGCATTGTCAACTTGGTCAACAAATGATTATGCCATCCACAGCCATTGTATTTATATCCAACGGCCGGCATGCACCTTCAATCTCTCGCCTTCTTCCTCCAGCGTCATCGGGACCGCCTGGTCCGGCTCTGGCGGCTAGCGGTTCTGCTTAGCACGCATCGCTGCGAAGCGCTACCCCACCGCCGGCCAAGCTATCCCTCCACCCCTCCACACCTCCTATTATTCTCCACCGACTGCAGCCCCACGCCGCACCAGAACCAGTTATAACCCTTCTCCTCCTCTCAATCGGCGACTCCACTGCCGCATCTTCACATCTCCGAGTCATTCCCGTCCGGGGCCTCGCCGTCGTCCACCGCCTTGCTGCGCTCGGTGCGGCATGGTCAACAAACAAGAGTCATCGGAAGAGGACTGTATGTGGAGAGCCTGACGGCTGGGACCCATGAGGTCCATGGTCCCATGCAAGGAAAGTTCCTCCCTATTAAGCTAAAAAATGCTTCCTCCACCTGACAGCTGGGACCCATCGGCGGTATCTTCGCATGGAAGGAAGTGCCTCCTTGTTATGCGAAAAAACTTATTCCTCCCGTTGACAGCTGGGACGCATCAGATTTGGTGGCTGGCTTGTGGGCCTACTAAGCGGACGTGTACGCAGGGCTTTGTCAACTTTATCAACAAATGATTCTAGTAGCTGGTGCGTTGGATGCTAATCCAACAGCCGTGCTCCTTCTTCAACCTCTTTTCTTGCTCCTGTCTCCCGTGGGCGGCACCGCGGCTATGCTGTCGCGCACCCGAACCAGTCAAGTTTCCCACTCATCTCCATCTGCGACTCCACTACCCCGTCTTCCCCATCTTCGGGTCGTTCCAGTCAGGGGCCTCGCTGTCGTCCACCGGCCTTGGTGTGCTCGGCAGGGTGTGGTTAACATGGTTAACAACCGAGAGTCATCGAAAGATGACTGCACGTGAGAGGCTGACCGTGGAGACGCACCACGCCCATGGACGCATGCATGCAATGGAACGGGGTGTGGTCAACGTGGTCAAGGAACGACTTCCATCGGAAGTGTACTATACGTGGAGAGGCTGACAGCTGGGTCCACGGCCGCAGCAAGGAAGTGCCTCCTTATTATGCGGAAAATAATGATTCCTCCACCTGACAGCAGGGATCTACTGGACGGTCCACCATATTCTGTGAAAAAACATTTCCCCCCTGACTGCTGGGACCCACCGGACGGGCCACCGTATTTCGTGAAAAAAATGTTCCCCCTGCTGTCAGCTCAGACCCACCGGAAGTGCCTCCTTATTATGCAGAAAAAAATGAATACTCCCCCTGCTAGCTGGGACCCACCTTGGTGGGAGGCTGACTTGTGGGCCTACTAAGTTTAAGGGGATGGAGGGATTTGTCAACTTAGTCAATATGAACGATTCTAGCTCCAGTGACCGTACGATGTCCATCCAACGGCCGTAATGCTTCTTCAACCTCTGGTCTTCTTGCTCCAGCCGCCCAAACCAGTGTCGGTCGACCCGCGTGCTCCTGCCTCCCGTGGCCGGCTGTGATGCCGCGGAGGCCTCATCGCCCCCTACTACTCCCACCGCTGGCCAGGCCAGCCCTCTACTCACCCACCCCCCTGTTATTCTGCGGCGACGGCAGCCTCACACCGCAGCCGAACCAGTGAACCCTCGTACTCCTCTTCGCGCGGGCTTCCACTGCCGCGTCTTCCCCGGCTACGCATCGTCCCCTTCCTAGGCCTCGCCGTCATCCACCACCGTGGTGCTCTTGGTGTGGCGTGGTCAATGTGGTCAACGACAGACTTCCATCGGAAGAGTATTATACGTGGAGAGGCTGACAGCTGGGTCCACGGCTGCCGTAAAGAAGTGCCTCCTTATTATGCACAAAATAATTATTTTCCTCCACCTGACAGCGGGGACCCACCGGACGGCCCACCGTATTTCGCAAAAAAACATTTCCCCATGACTGCTGGGACCCACCAGCTACATCTTCGCATGCAAGGAAGTGCGTCCGGGCAAAAACAAACGATTCGCCCCCTAACTGCTGGGACCCACCAGCTACATCTTCGCACGCAAGGAAGTGCCTGACAGTCGGGACCCACCTGGTCGAAGCGTACGTAGCGTTGTCATTCTGGTCGCGAACGTGTACGTACATACTGGTCGATGTAGAGGCACGCACGTGTTGTAGTAGAGGCGCGCACGTAGCATGTACACGTACGTACAGCTGCCAGGGTGCAAGAGAGAAAATACGGCCAAGTACGTACATACGGGTGGGGGCTCGTGTACATGGCTGGGTCAGAACGGAGAAACTGCGTTGTCGTCGTGTTCATGGGGAACCAACCGGCTGGGTCAGAACGGAATGCGTTGTCGTGTTCATCGGGAGGGCTCGGATGGAACAGCCGATGGAAATGAGGTATGGCATACCGCAGAACGGAGGAAACGGCCTTCTTTTTGACCGACCACATTCGAAACGGGATCCTGTTCATCGGGAGGGGTCTGGGATACCGCAAAACGGAGGAAACGGACTTGTGTTGGACCCCCTATGGTCGAAACGGGGTCCTATTAATCGGGAGGGGTGTGGCGTACCGCAAAACGGAGGAAACGGACTTGTGTTTGACCGCTACGGTCCAAACGGGGGTCCTGTTCATCGGGAGGGGTGTGGCGTACCACAAAACGGGACTCCACAGGATACTATTCATCTCCACCGTCGTCCTCCTCCAGCCTCCAGAGGCTACTGTTCATCCACCGTCGACCTCCTCCAGCCTCCACCTGGGACTGTTCATCCACGGCCTCCTGTTCATCCAGCCTCCACCGTGCGCTACTCCACCGGCTACTGTTCAACCATCCCTCTCCACGGGCTCCTGTTCAACCACCCCTCCAAGGGCTACTGTTCATCCAGGCCTCCACCGTCTACTGTTCAACCAACCCTCCACCACGGGGTCGTCCTGTTCATCTAGCCCCAACCGGTTCGATCAATCGGGCCCTGTTCATCCAGAGGCAACCACGGGGTCCTGTTCATCCACCCCCACCAGGAACTGTTAATCCAAACCCCCCACCAACACTCATTGTTCGTCCAAACCCCCCAGCAACGCTCACTGTTCATCCAGAGGCAACATCGACCGGCTTCAGTTAGCAGCAGTAGCGAAGGAATCGCTCGATCGCTCAGGTTCAGTAATGCGTAGCCTGCAGTGAATCGCTCGGGTTCAGTTAGGTGACGCCTCGCTTGGGTTCAGTTAGAGCCCAACGCCTCGCACTCACGTGCATACGGTATGAGAGAAACGTGCATCGCTCGGCCCCCGACCACCCACCGTAACTAGGAACTCCCCGATATTTTCCTCGCCCTTGCTTCTACCACAGTTTTTTCCGTCATGGAAGACCCAAAGAATGTCATGCAGCTGTGTCTCCGGCCCGCCCAGGACGAAAAGCACATTTTCTGTCATGATTTTCTGTCGTAGAAGTAGGAGCCCACCACATCTATGATGATACCGGGTTTTGTCACAATTATCGTCATAGAAGTGAAATAAGTATGACAGAAAAAATTTCGTTTGGGCCAAAATGTCACGGATGTGTCTTTTTTTTGTAGTGACCCCGATGACAAGCCAAGCAATTGTTTCATACTTTTGATGTTCTCAAACTTTTTCAACTTTCACGCAATACATGAGTGTGAGTGATACGTCTGCAACTTATCGGTAATTTTTGATTGTTCCATGCTATTATATTACCCGTTTTGGATGTTTATGGGCTTTACTTTCACGCAATCGCTCGGCCCCCTTCCACCATTCCTAGCTTCTCTTGTGCCGCGCAACTTCCGCTGGTACCATACACCCACCATATACCTTCCTCAAAACAACCACCATACTGATGTCTACTACACAACCTTCTTCTTGTAGACGTTGTTGGGCCTCCAAGTGCAGAGATTTGTAGGACAGTAGCAAATTTCCCTCAAGTGGATGACCTAAGGTTTATCAATCCGTGGGAGGCGTAGGATGAAGATGGTCTCTCTCAAACAACCCTGCAACCAAATAACAAAGACTCTCTTGTGTCCTCAACACACCCAATACAATGGTAAACTGTATAGGTGCACTAGTTCGGCGAAGAGATGGAGATACAAGTGCAATATGGATGATAGATATGGGTTTTTGTAATCTGAAAATATAAAAACAGCAAGGTAACTAATGATAAAAGTGAGCGTAAACGGTATTGCAATGCTAGGAAACAAGGCCTAAGGTTCTTACTTTCACTAGTGCAAGTTCTCTCAACAATAATAACATAACTAGATCATATAACTATCCCTCAACATGCAACAAAGAGTCATTCCAAAGTCACTAATAGCGGAGAACAAACCAAAATATTATGGTAGGGTACGAAACCACCTCAAAGTTATCCTTTCTGATCGATTTATTCAAGAGTCCGTAGTAAAATAACACGAAGCTATTCTTTCCGTTCGATCTATCCTAGAGTTCATACTAGAATAACACCTTAAGACACAAATCAACCAAAACCCTAATGTCACCTAGATACTCCAATGTCACCTCAAGTATCCGTGGTCATGATTATACGATATGCATCACAAAATCTCAGATTCATCTATTCAACCAACACAAAGTGCTTCAAAGAGTGCCCCAAAGTTTCTAGCGGAGAGTCAAGATGAAAACGTGTGCCAACCCCTATGCATAGATTCCCAAGGTCACGGAACCCGCAAGTTGATCACCAAAACATACATCAAGTGAATCAATAGAATACCCCATTGTCACCATAGGTATCCCACGCAAGACATACATCAAGTGTTCTCAAATCCTTAAAGAGTCAATCCGATCAGATAACTTCAAAGGGAAAACTCAATTCATCACAAGAGAGTAGAGGGGGAGAAACATCATAAGATCCAACTATAATAGCAAAGCTCGAGATACATCAAGATCATATCACCTCAAGAACACGAGACAGAGAGAGAGAGATCAAACACATAGCCACTAGTACATACCCTTAGCACCGAGGGTGAACTACTCCCTCCTCGTCATGGAGAGCGACAGGATGATGAAGATGGCCACCGGTGAGGGATCCCCCCTCCGGCAGGGTGCCGGAACAGGGTCCTGATTTGTTTTTGGTGGTCACAAAGTCTTGTGGCGGTGGAAATCCCGATCTATTGTGCTCCTCGATGTTTTCAGGGTATATGGACATATATAGGCGAAAGAAGTCGGTCAGGGGAGCCACGAGGGGCCCACGAGGGTGGGGGGTGCGCCCAGGGGGTAGGGCGCGCCTCCCTGGCTTGTGGCCACCTCGAAGCTTCCCTGACGTCTACTCCAAGTCTCCTGGATTGCTTCCGTTCCAAAAATGATATTCCTTCTCTTCGAAACACTGAAATAGGCAACAAAACAGCAATATGGGCTGGGCCTCCGGTTAATAGGTTAGTCCCAAAAATAATATAGAAGTGTATAGTAAAGCCCATAAACATCCAAAATAGGTAATATAATAGCATGGAACAATAAAAAATTATAGATACGTTGGAGACGTATCAAGCATCCCCAAGCTTAATTCCTGCTCGTCCTCAAGTAGGTAAATGATAAAAATAGAATTTTTGATGTGGAATGCTACCTAGCACTTTTTCTCAATATAATTTTCTTTATTGTGGCATGAATGTTCATATCCATAAGATTCAAGACAAAAGTTTAATATTGACATAAAAATAATAATACTTCAAGCATACTAACAAAGCAATTATGTCTTCTCAAAATAGCATGGCCAAAGAAAGTTCATCCCTACAAAATCATATAGTATGGCTATGTTCCATCTTCATCACACAAAATATCCAAATCATGCACAACCTCGGTTTCAGCCAAGCAATTGTTTCATGCTTTAGCCTTTTCAAACTTTTTCAACTTTCACGCAACACATGAGCATGAGCCATGGATATAGCACTATGGGTGGAATAGAATATGATGATGGAGGTGCCCATCAATTGATGTCAACATGAGGAGTAGGGATTGCCATGCAACGGATGCACTAGAGCTATAAATGTATGAAAGCTCAACAAAAGAAACTAAGTGGGTGTGCATCCAACTTTCTTGCTCACTAAGACCTAGGGCATTTTGAGGAAGCCCATCGTTGGAATATACAAGCCAAGTTCAATAATGAAAAAATTCCCACTAGTATATGAAAGTGACAACATAGGAGACTCTCTATATGAAGAACATGGTGCTACTTTGAAGCACAAGTGTGGAAAAAGATAGTAACATTGTCCCCCCTTTTTTTGGGCCTTTCTATTTTTTTATTTGGCCTTTTTTTATTTGGCCTTTCCTTTTTTATAAGGGACAATGCTCTAATAATGATGATCATCACACTTCTATTTTTTTACAACTCATGAATTACAACTCGATACTAGAACAAGATATGACTCTATATGAATGCCTCCGGTGGTGTACCGGGATATGCAAGTGAATCAAGAGTGACATGTATGAAAAATTATGAAGGTGGCTTTGCCACAAATACGATGTCAACTACATGATCATGCAAAAGCAATATGACAATGATGAAACGTGTCATGATGAACGGAACGGTGGAAAGTTGCATGGCAATATATCTCGGAATGGCTATGGAAATGCCATAATAGGTAGGTATGGTGTCTGTTTTCAGGAAGATGTAAGGAGGTTTATGTGTGATAGAGCGTATCGTATCACGGGGTTTGGATGCACCGGTGGAGTTTGCACCAACTCTCAAGGTGAGAAAGGGCAATGCATGGTGCTGTAGAGGCTAGCAATGATGGAAGGGTAAGAGTGCGTATAATCCATGGACTCAACATTAGTCATAAAGAACTCACATACTTATTGAAAAAATATATAAGTCATCAAAACCAAGCACTACACGCATGCTCCTAGGGGAAGGGTGGGTAGGAGTTAACCATCGCGCGATCCCGACCTCCACACAAAGGATGATAATCAAAGAAATACCTCATGCTTCAAATTTGTCACACAACGGTTACCATACGTGCATGCTATGGGACTTGCAAACTTTAACACAAGTATTTCTCAATTTCATAATTACCCAACTATCATGACTCTAATATTACCACCTTTACATCTCAAAACAATCATCAAGCATCAAATTAATCATAGCATCCAATTCACTTTCTATGATAGTTTTTATTAAACCCAACATGGATGCTGTCGGTGTACTAGAGTAGGGGTACCCTAGTATCCCGAACTTGTGCACGGGCAGTCGCAGCACCCCGCGGCAAGGCTTGCCGGGCGATCGCGAATGATCCTCTATGGTTCCCTTGGAGCCATTCAAGAACACAAAGGCCCCGGCAAGAGGAGCTTGCCGGGAAGGCCAACCGGCCATTCAAGAGCAAAGTATTCGAGCCAAGGAGACCAGACCCCGGCAAGAGGAGCTTGCCGGGAAGGTCAACCAAGGCGTCTGGAGGAACTTGCTGCGACGCGCCACGCGTCCCGGCAAGGCCCAGCGAGCGACAAGCTTCCGGGCGCGACAAGACAGCGACAGCGGCAAGGCGCTTGCCGCGGCAAGCAACCATCCTGTACCCGCGCTCCAGCACATCCACCTACGTGTCGCCCTGGGGTCTTTTCCAGGGGCGCGTGGCGGAAGGCTGTGCAGCCAGGGGTGCATGGTGGCCAGCGACGTGGCAAAATCGCCATTGTGGCGAATGGTGGCACCCCTGACGGTTCCTTCTGCACTGTTCGGACGACACAGATGGGCATTAAATGCTCTTGTCCCCTGCTGTCAGGGTTAGGTAGGATACACTGTACAGGTAGTTGCACCAACCGCAACTCCCTTTTCCATTTTTACCCTCGCCTACGTTGCCACCTGTCGGTGACCCCTTTAGCGTATAAAAGGAGGCCCATGCGCAACGTAGAGGGGGTTCGGAGATTCGGCGACCGAGAACACTCACGCTCTACTTCGAGCAAGAACTGAATACACACAAACAAGCAGTAGTAGGAGTATTATCTCTCCGGAGAGCTCCGAAGCTGGGTAAACTGCTCGTGTGCTTCGCCTCGATCTGCTCTTCATGCGATCTCTGCCCCCCGCCGAACCGAAAGGGGCTCCGGTCCCATAGGTGTTCGTGGACCGCCAGTTAAGAAGTTTTGCCTTGCTGGGAAGCAAACGACAGAAAAGCTAAGTTGCCAAAGTTTGAGCAATCAATTTTTAAATTTTTAAGTTATTCTCCTTGAACGATCGTGCTTTGTACGGAAAACCTGTGCGCGGAGGAACCAACTCGCAGCTAGTCGCGCCCTTATTTTGTTTCGAGTCCGCTCAATAACTTAAGTGAGCTGCGGCTAGTTTGCGACAAGGTTTCTTGCCGGAAGCAGCACCGCCAGCAGGCTGTTGACGTTCCGCACTCAGCGCTCGCGGCTCAGGTGCCTGCACCGGCAAGTTCCCTAAAAGCGTAGGGTGAAAGCATACAAAACTTGGAATCAAGTAAAGGGAATAACATTGCAATCGATACCCAGAATAGAGTTATATTACAAGATAACTTATCGGGTCTAATAGATTGTTCTCATGACATAACGTTGCAGCAACAAGAAAAAGATACAATGAGTGGCCTAATCTACGCGGTCACCTTCAACCCTCTTGATGTCTCTCACCTTGTCCACAATGGGTGCGACAAGGGCCTTGAGTGCTTCGAGATCGGCATCCGGCGGCAGGGACTTGAGGACGTTGGTGAGGTTGAGGCCTGGGTTGCGGTAGGCCACCTTCACCAGCACCTTCTGAAGAGCCACTGCGCAGATCTGGCGCGACTCGTCAGCCAGCTGCTTTGGGATCTTCTCCCGGAGCCGCTGGAGGGCCGTCGCCACGCCCTTGAAGAACAAGCTGAGCTTGGCGCTGGGCTGGAGATGCTCGTCGGAAGGATACCCAAAGTCCTCCATCCCCAGCTGCGCCCGCTCCCCATCGATGACTGCGGCGATATTAACTAGACCCTCGGTCCAGTGCTCCACCGTCTCCCTGAACGAGTTCTGGGTGACGGCAATACGCGCCAGCAGCGCCTCATCGGCCTTGATCTTCTCCGACAAGGCCACCTCCCGCTCCTTGGCGCCATCCAATGACTGGGTCAGCGTGGCCAGCTTCAGCTCAAGATCAGCATTGGAGTCCTTGGCGGCGCTGAGCTCCTTGCCCCTCTCAGCGAGGAGACCCTGCAGCTCACCATGAGCGGCAGCATCCTTCTCGCGCTCGCGCTTGAGCGCGGCAAGCTCCTCGCCGCTCGCCTTCAGATCGGCCTCCAACTGCGTCACCTTCACCTCCAACTCCTTCTTGGCGGCCTCGGCAGCTGCGGCGGTGTCCCTTGCTTCCTTGAGGGCCCTGCCGAGTGCTTGCTCGCGCACGACAACCTCCTCCTTGTAGGTGTCGTGGTAGGCCTTCCGCTGCACCAGCTCACCTTCCCGCGCGGACTGCTTCTTGGCAGCCAGCCGCTGTTGCTCTTCGGCCTCGGCCTTCTCGAGGAGGAAGGCCGTGCGTTCCTCCGCAAGTTGCTCCCGCTCATGCGCCACCGACCGGAGAGCTTCTTGGTTGGCGCTTCGGAGCTCCTCCGCGCGCTTCTCCATGTCCACGCCCGCCTTCGCGACAAGCGCTTCCCGGGAGGCCAGCTTGGCCTGCCGGGCGCGATAGAGCAACGTCAACCTCCGCAGCAGCCGCTCCTCTTCAGGCTCGTCGCTGCTGCCTGGCGTGTCAACCAACGACAGCCCAGCAGAGGCAAGCAGCTCTTCGTCGAAGCCCTCTCCTTCGACCGGCGCCCTGGAGCTCGATGCCCACGGGAGCTTGATGAAGATGCCATCGCCGGCCTTCAGATAGGCGCCGGGCTGGGGCTCTTCGGAGCCCGACGCTGCAGCGGCGGCGGAGGGATCGGCGGTCGGTGCAGCGCCTGGCGCTCCTGCGGCCTCAGGGCCGTCAGTACGATCGCCAGACCCCTCGCCTGCTTCTGCGGCGGCAGCCTTGGCGGCCTCCTCGCTGGCGGGCTCGTCAGCACCGGCCTCTCTTTCAGTGGCGGCGACATCGTCGGCGTTGCTACGCACGTTCCCCTCGTCGGCGGCCTCGGTCTCCATCGGCTCTGCTGCAGATGGATTTGAAGAACGGAGGAGAGAGAAAAGTCAAGCGAATACTCAAAGAGAAAATCAGAAGAAGAAGAACCCAAGGGAAGTTCTCAGGCAAAGTGGTTTACCTGAGCTGGGATCCGCAGTCGTGGTCTCAACCATCGGAGGATCACTAGTGCCGTCCCTTGCCGGGGAACTGCCCCTTGCCGGAGAGTTCTCCCTTGCCGGAGAGTTCTCCCTTGCCGGGGAGCCTCCCCTCGGTGGCGTAGTCGAAGCAGATGGCGCTTCGGGAGCGGTCTCCGGGCCCTCTTGGTGAGGCTACTCTGCTCCTACACAAATTCAACGGACAAGATATTAGTAAAGAAAAAGCACCCATGAGCGCCTGACAGCAAGAAGCAAACTATTAACTTATGCTGGGGGCTGCGCTGGGGGCTGCTCTGAGGAGTAATTGCCGGGTCCGTCAAGGTGGTCTCAGAGACACCCCCCGCTGACACGGTGATATCATCCTCGATGACGATCACCGGGGCCTTGGCTCTCTTCGCCGCTCTCTGGGCCAGCGTCCTGGAAAGGAATAGGTTCAGATTGAAGCAAGTCAGATACAAGACAAAAACAACAAGATTGAAGAATTACAAGAACAATGAAGAAACTTACTCTTCCTCTTCCTCGTCGGAGCTCAACGCGGAGAGGTCGAAGTCCGGCCCACCTCCGGTACGGCGGGGTGGAGGAGTGGGTTCCCTTGCCCGCTTGGTAGGGGCAGTAGCGGTGGTCCGGGAGGGCCCCGCTCCAGTTGCTGCAGCGGCGGGAGGTGCTCCCGCGGTAACAGAGCTTGCCGCGGTGGAACGTGTCGTGCGCTGCGATGGCTGTTGACCCGCTTGCCGCCCCACTGCGTCCCCGGCCCTGCGGAGACGCCTCCTTGGTGCGGCTGGGGGCTCCGCTCATGGCAGGCTGTCCGAAGGAATGGGCCCGACAAGATCTTCTTCGTCGGGCTCATTCGGTTCGCCCTCAGGCCCGACAAGCCCTTCCTCTTCACTGACAAACTCCTCGCACTCGGCAAGGCTTGCCGCCTCTGCTGCCTCCGCCTCCTCCGCGGTGAACCCGAACTCGCCTGCGGCAGCTGCTGCCGCAGCCTCTTCTGCCCTGGTGGCGATGAGCTGCAACTCCGCTTCAGTGGTGTCGCGGGTGAGGCTCTTCTGCTCGTCGACGCGGACCGGCACTTCTTCTAAGTTGTCGAAGAACGCCCACACAACGTCATTCGCAGGCTCTTGCCAAGTTGGTACAATTCCGTGTGAATCGCACAACGACATCATGGCGCGGATCCGGTCGAGCGACGAGTTGTTGCACAGCGGTACGACGCCCCGCGGCAACGTGAATGGGTGTTGGGGGTCGCGCTTGAACAACTCCAGCAGTGTCACGTCCAGCTCCAGGACGGTGAAGTTGTAATTGAGGCCTGGCCACAGCCTCATGATGTCCACTGAGTTCTTGAACTACCAGGCAGGCCTCCCCCTCTCCTGCAGGGGGGCGATGCGGCGGCGAAGGAAATCTGCGCCAACTACGCCTACGGTGAGCCCGGCAAGCCTGAGGCGGAGGATTCTGGTAACAGCGATCTTCAGCCTCTCGTCTTCCGGGGCCACGTTGCTCCAATCGTTGCCGCGCACTATTGGGGCTTGGCGCACGGCAGTGAACGGCTGCGGGTTTTCCTCAACGATCCAACACCACTCCGCTCTCCACTCCTCCCACTTGCTGCGAAGCTCACCCTCCAGATACGCCTCCTTCTTGCCGACTCTCGAGATCCAGGCTATCCCTCCGGCAAGCGGCTCTCCTCTCTCGACCCGAGGCATGAAGAAGTGGCGGAAAAGGGCTACATTGGTGTAACGCCCTCGATGCGGCTATATCTCCCACGTGTCGAAGCACGACTTAGAGGCATAACCGCATTGAAAGCAATGTCGCAAGTGAGGTAATCTTCGCACAACCCATGTAATACATAAGGGGAAAAGATACATAGTTGGCTTACAGTCGCCACTTCACACAATACATAAATAAACATCCATCATCCAGATTACACTCAAGGTCCGACAACGGAACCAAAATAAAAGAAGACTACCCCAAATGCTACACAGATCCCCGATCGTCCCGACTGGGCTCCACTACTGATCATCTGGAAACGATACATAGTAACGACCAAGAGCCTCGTCAAATTCCCACTTCAGCTCAGTTGCGCCATCTGTGCTGGTATCATCGGCACCTGCATCTGTTTTGGTAGAATCTGTGAGCCACAGGGACTCAGCAATCTCACACCCGCGAGGTCAAGACTATTTAAGCTCATAGGCAGGAAAAGGTGTGATATGGTGGAGATGCGGCAAGCACTAAGCATATATGGTGGCTATCATACGCAAGTGAGAGCGAGAAGAGAAGCAACGCGGCGGTCGAGAAGCTAAAAGTGATCAAGAAGTGATCCTGAAACTACTTACGTCAACCATAACACAAACCGTGTTCACTTCCCGGACTCCGCCGAGAAGAGACCATCACGGCTACACACGCGGTTGATGTATTTTAAAGAGGTCAAGTGTCATGTTATCTACAACCGGACATTAACAAATTCCCATCTGCCTCATAACCGCGGGCACGGCTTTCGAAAGATTATATACCCTGCAGGGGTGTCCCAACTCAGCCCATCACAAGCTCTCACGGTCAAGAAGGAATAGACCTTCTCCCGGGAAGATCCGATCAGTCTCGGAATCCCGGTTCGCAAAACATTTCGACAATGGTAAAACAAGACCAGCAAAGCCCCCCGATGCATCGACAAATCCCGATAGGAGCTGCGCATATCTCGTTCTCAGGGCACAACAGATGAGCAAGACGTCGGGTTGGTATAGACCCTGGTTGCCCAGGGGACGCCGGACATCGCTCAGGTTGGACCAACACTCGAAGGAGCACTGGCCCGGGGGGGTAAATAAAGATGACCCTTGGGCTCGCGAAAACCCAAGGGAAAAGGGCTTAGGTGGCAAATGGTAAAACCAAGTTTGGGCCTTGCTGGAGGATTTTTATTCAAAGCAAACTGTTAAGGGGGTCCCATAAATCACCCAACCGTGTAATAAACGCAAAATCAAGGAACATAACACCGGTTTACGGAACTAGGGTGGCAAGAGTGGAACAAATCACTAGGCATAAGGCCGAGCCTTCCACCCTTTACCAAGTATATAAGGTGCATTAATATAAACAATAGGTATTGTGATATCCCAAAGTAACCATGTTCCGACCTGGAACACACTTCAACTTCACCTGCAACTAACAATGCTATAAGAGGGGCTGAGCAGAAGCGGTAACATGGACAAACAACGTTTTGCTAGGACAGGATGGTTAGAGGTTCAACATGTCAATAGGTAGGCATGGTAAACAAAGGCAGGTAGGGCTAACATAGCGAAAGAGTGAGTACTAGCAAGCAAAGATAGTAATGATTTCGAAGGTATGATCATCTTGCCTGCAAGGTTCTCAGAGTTGTCGAAGGCTGGATCCTCGTAAGCGTTCTCAACAGGGTCCTCGTGCAAGTACTCGTCTCCCGGCTCTATCCAAAGCAAGAACACAAGCAAAGGAACCACAATAAATCATGGTGCAATGCACAAGCAACATGATGCAATACATGTCATGATATGCGAGATGTGATATGCAATGCATATGCGTGCTTCGGGAGGAAAAAGGATGAACAAGGCATCAACTTGGCAAACCAAGTATGCCGCTGGAAAGATGAGATGATTTCGGTCGAAATCGATATAAAGATCACCGGGAACGGATGCACGGTTTGCAAATGACAAGCCAGACAAGAATGACACAAAGCTGCGATTTACAGCACGATGCTACTTTGCAAGCAACAAGAAACTATGCTACAGCACCCCAACATAAAAACAAAACATATGGCAATGATCTACAGAAAATGCTTTACAAAAGAGGAACACTGAGCTACGGCTCAATCACAACATAACAGGTTCAAACAAGCATGGAGAAGTGCAATATTTTAACAGGCTGGACATGGCGTAAATAGCAGCACGAAGCAATGTTCAGAGCAGGTTATCAACATGTTACAGGAACATATAATAGCAAACTAAGGCATGGCATGAATCTACTCAAAGCCTAGATCAAAAGTCCCTTACTTACCATAAGCCAAAAAGGATCAGAAAATATAATGGCACCCACATAAACATAGCAAGTTTCGATAACAGATTTCAGCAAATAAGCATGGCATTGGAATAAAAATGAAGGCACCTTCGTGAGCTCGATGCACTCACTACAGAGCTCCTCATGACAAACTAAGCATACATCCATCAAGAAGACATGACATAGAAGCTACACATGGCAAGGAACAACATCATAGCATATCCGGATCAACTACAACAACTCCGGCAAAGTTGAACAATTTGTAAACAAACTGCCAGGAAACGATCTGAAGCAAAAGTAGAGCACGAAAAAGACATGCTACACTACTCCATAATTTCAACCAGGACCATGGATGGATAGAGCAAAACCATTTTATCAAAACACCCTTACTGAAGTATCTCAAATTATGCATGGATTTATCTGTAGCAACATGTTTACATGGCAACAATTTTACACCAGAGCAGGAACTAAAAACAGAGTTAACACGAAGCCTAGTTTGCATGCTTGTGCTAGTCACCACACTGATCACAAAAATACATGGTAAGCACCTATGTAAAGAAGACATAGCCTAGTTCAAAACACCTTTAGGGATCAACCTCATAGGATGCACACATTAATCATGGCAAAAATGACAAAAGAGCTCGTTCTGATAATAATCTGCAACTACAGAAATGAAGCCCTCTTCTAACAGCATTTCGTGCATCCAGACGAACTCAAATGAAAATGATGCAATGGAATGAAATGATGTACTCTTCGAGATGAACAATTTGACATATTATACGCACGAAACGGATCTACGGGTGCGGAGATGTGATGCTATGAACATATGATGATTTCTGCAGAAAATAAAGACTTAGGCGATTTTGGAGGGGGAGAGAGAGAGGTCAACCGTGTCCTGGATCTGAGATCCGGCCGGAGCTGGGCTCGGGCTCGCCGGAGGCGACGGCGGCCGGGGCGAGGAGAGGCGGGGCGGCGCTGGAGGAGGCCGGAGGGGCAGCGCGCCGGCGGAGGAGGCCGAAGGCGGCGGCCGGAGG